>NC_053406.1:16768183-17068183 GCF_016859285.1 Xiphias gladius | reverse complement strand
TTAACAACGTAAATTTAACTTTCCCTGTAACTGCCTGGCGTTACAACGCGCAAAACAACAGCCGCTGACGGTCAAAACTGCGCTAAAACGACAACAATAACCGCTGTAGCGTGGTACGAGTGGCTGCGGTTCTCTGTACAGAAGGAATCCGGAAGCCATATTGTGTGCTGCCGCTGTCTGTCACTCAGAGCCGGTTACCACGGAAACCGGTTGCTAGGCTGCATAACAAAAAAGACCAAATTTATACGTCCTTGCGTCAGAGGCAACGGCGTAACCCTGGTGACAGAACGCTACACACACGCATCAAACCCGTGGATAGCACATGGCCCCACTGCTTGTTTTACCTACATATATATAAAAATATATACATTTTAACGTGGTGATACTGGCGATTTGTGATATTCCGAACAATATTAACAACTGTAACATGTCTTATTTTGTCGCCTGCGAAGTCTATTACATTTATCAGCACTCGTAGCTAAAACAGTCATTCTTGGTCGATAGTTATCTCCGTGATTTCTTGCCCTCATACCGTCAAAATCCCGCTTGTTCGTCTGGTTATTTCCCCCATGAAGAATGTAGGCTGTTCGCCCGCGCTATCAGCCACTGACCTCAACAATTCTCCACCAGGAACGACTTGTGTCAACGACTAAGTCCCCCTGGTGCTGCAGCACGGCACCGGTAGCGGCAGCCCGGACGGGAACAACGCCCTCCGTGGATTCTAGTCTCTGACGTTGTTGTAGCGCTGACTAACGACTCGTAATCCCCGACTCTTCCCGTTTTGCTCACGCTTTTTCACACATTTCGCACATGGCATTGTTTGACATCACAGCCGTAAAACGTAGGCCTTTTTAGATTTTCATTCATGACCCCCCTCGACCAAATCCAACCTCCCACCTGCCACATTCCCACTGGTGTCCGCATGTAGGCTATAATAATGAATCACTTACTGCCTGGTGTTATTTGCAATGACAGGCGCCGATTGCCGTCACTGCTGCCCACTGTCCATGTAAGAATTACACTTCTGTTTACCAATTTATGTTTGTTTGTTTGTGTGTTTGTTTGTGTGTCTTTTTGGCTGAATGGGGCTGCTGCTGCTGCTGCTGCTCAGTGGGCTGCCTACACTCAAATTCATAAACATGTAAATCTAACTGAACGATTTGGTGGATCCTGGGCGTATTGTGAATTACGGTTAGAGGGTGTTTTTCCACCTGCAGTGAATCTTCACTTGGCACCGTGCCTGGCTCCAGGTTTAGGGAGTGATCAGACGGAGATGAAAAGGAGGCTTTCCTCCCATTAGACTCCAAGCCGGAGTCCCGAGGGCGTGTCCTGAGAAAATATTCAGCAGGATTTCCCCCGCATGCCTGACGGGATTCCGTCCTGGAGTGACGTAGAGCTCTGGATGTTGCATAAATGCGCTATTGTATATCTCTAGAAGACATACATGATATTTACACTAACTAGAGTGGCTATAGAACACAATGTTTTCAGTTTGTCTAGCCTATAATAACTAACATCACGTTTAAGTCCATGTATGTGCCGGTGATTCACCTAGACGAACGCAAAAACACCCAAATGCTTACAGATAGGACTATAGATAATATAGGAATATTATAATGTCTTCTCTTGACGTAGCCATGACCCAAAAATGTTCCAATCCAGATAGACTCTTATAGATAGTATTAAATAAATACTTTCCATATTTATCACTCTGAAGTTTCTTTAAATTTTCCTCTCAGAAATTGTTAGACGGTGAGAAATATCTCCGGCCTGTGATAGTATTAAAAAAAAAAAAAATCTATTATTATCCGTCGGCGAGGTGAGCTTCTGGCCCATTTCAGTGGGAGAGGGATTCCCTCAACGTCACCAAGGATACCAAACACAACACCGAAGCACAAATATGGGCACGTACGTCATCAACGGAACTCCGAGGCGGGACTTGCACGGTAGAAATGCCTTGTTAGTACTCGAAGAGGATGGATCCATTCATAAGACAAGATCAGCTACTGTGCACGGTAATTCTAGCCAACGTAACTCCGCCGTGCCGTGAACGGACTTTATGGATGTATCACTGAACATTTGACGAGCGGATACACGAGAGCGTCCCGAGGATTTAAAGCTAAACGGGAGGACCTCTTGACAGACTGAATTGGGACACGTTCCGACTGAACGCGGGGAACTGGATTAAGCTTCTTCATGCAACATCAGCAGAGGTATGTATTATCCTAAATGTTTGCTTAGAAGCGATCGTTTTAGAGTGGGTCGGAAACATCTGTCCACCGCTGCCCGTCAGTCTGCGTAACACGAGATGCATATTTCTCCGTTGATGTTGCTTTCACAAAATAACTCAACGCGTTTTGTAGGATGAAACACTGCTGTATTTGTTATTTTTCTTCACCGATCGACGAATCTGTGCAGACGCCGTAGTTGGGATTATCCAACTTTCACCAGAGAGTACTCCTTTAAAACGATCCTCGGAGTAATTCATTGGGTGTTGTTAACCGCGCTGCCTGTAACATCAGTCTTTCTCTCCTTACAATACCTCTCCTTTAGTAATCTTCTTGTGTGTGCTGCTGCCCTGCCGCTGCAGGCGACATCGCTCTCTCCCCGGTCACTGCAGGTGTCGCGTTCTCTCTCGGTCCCTGCGGGGAGATGTACCAAGGGTTCCCCGGCGACCCCGACAGCGGATCCCGTGGAAGCTCGTCTCCATCCATAGAGTCCCAGTGCCTTTCCTCCGTGGACTCCTTCGGAAGCCCGCCGACCACCAGTGCTCCGCAGGTAAGTCAGAGTTAACAGACTATTAAGGCAACATGCCTAATGCATGTAACCTATGTTAGATCATACACTGCTAAGAAAGAAAATTATTACTTTTTTTTTTTTTAAAATCAGAAAATGTTACAGCTGTTTATTTATTCATGCGTGAACTGGTTTGACTTATGGTCTTATAAGCATAGTTGGACCTGTACTGACACCGTCTGGGTGTATAGGCTAAATATGGCGTGTGCTTTTGCTAACACAAACATAAACAAAACAGCATAAAATGTGCTATTATGGTGGCATATGGCTAACAAATTAGTGGGCATGTAGCATACACCGAGATCTGCATGGAAGTGGCTATAATCTTATGAAAGCAAACAGAAGCCATACACAAAGCATTGAGATTGTACAATGTACATGACTCAGACTCTTATAGACTTTCAATGGGACGTCGTATTCTTTATTTGTATTGGAGGCTGGTGATGTTGTTAATGGAAAGCCATTCCGTTTGTTCTTCCGAGTACCTGCAGTCAGTTACAAACAGTTCTTCTCTAAGTATACCCGCGATTCAAGAATAATTTACACCGGTAGCGGTTCTCAGGCCGGGACAACGTGCTCGGTTTTACAGCACGCCGCAGAACCGATGACAGCGTTCTGGAACTCTCCGACGTATGCGCCGAAGCCCCGCCCCTCCTTCCACGCGCTCCGCTCTCCTCTCTCACAGGCCTCGCCGTGACGTAAATGCTCGTTCTATTTTGGAGTGCTACGTCGCGTTGCCAAGGGGAACACCGGGGGTGTGACGGGGGAGGAGGAAGAAGGAGGGGGGAGACGCTGGTCGAGAGAGACGATTGGTCGAGGTGGCCGCTTTCGGAACCGCCTGTCCCAGTCTTTCAACACGCTTTTGTATAAATATGAATGAAAGTCGATACTGTCCTCGTCGGCTCTAAAATGAAACAAAAAAAAAAAAAAAGACAAGCGAGAGATTGGAGCTTTGTGTGTCTATTGTTAATTTTAAACTGACATAGCGATAAAGTAACACAGATTCAAAACTAGTGAATTCAAGATTGAGACCTAATGCCTGTTATTTTTTTTTCCTTGTTTTTTTACTCCTCTAATTGTGATGTTTCCAATATTTTCCTCTTGTTAGATAATTAGATAAACCCCTTTCCCCCCCTTTTTTTGGTAACATACTATAATGTAGTGGTATACAGATATAAGTATTTGTTCATGTATTTCTTAACTACCGTCACTACCGCTGTAACTCCTGTGAACAGAGGCCCACAGGATAATGCATGACAACATGATAATGAATGACAATATGGCAAAACACAGTTGTAATCATATAAAATAAATCTTCATAGGAGAAGTTATAATTGTTGACAAATACTGTAGCTGTATTAATAAGCACTTATAGCTGCTTACAACTACGTTATAGTGTCATGAACCATTTATTAAATGTTTGTATACTTCTTATAAATGCAAAACAGGGGGGACTTCAAGTAAACTGTTACCAGTTAAAGTGCCATTTTATTCCTAAACCATTTTTTACCTTCAATTAAAAAGGTATTGTTCATAGCTTTTTATAAAAAATAATTTACATGCATTACATTTTTATGTCATGCTATCTATCTTCACTAGAATTTAAAGTATTTACAATTTAAAGTAGGATGTTGATTAGAATTTCAATACAGTGCATTTGTAATAATGCAGGAACAATCTAATTCCCCCACATATTTCTGCCCCTGTATGTCTAAAGGTGTTGACTTACTAATAGTGGTTTTACATGGTGTGTTAAACTCTCATACTGTCTCATGCTCAGGAGTGTGTGTCAGCGGGAGCTGGCTTGAGCATTGTGGGCAGCGGGCTAGGGGCCAGTGTCGGAGGGGAGATGCCCGGTTCATTCGTGCCCACCGTCACCGCCATCACCACCAGTCAGGACCTGCAGTGGATGGTGCAGCCAACCCTCATCTCTTCCCAGGCCTCGGGACAGAGTGGGTCCACTGGCACCACAACCATGACCCAACCGGTGTCACTGGTTGACCCGTATGACATGCCGGGCCCCAGTTATTCTTCAAGGTCTGGATTCACTCCTCCAAGTTCAGATACTCCAGGCCCAGCCCCGGGCCCCATCCGCCTGTCCAGAACCCGTAGCCGCCGTACACGAGACGAGTCTGTGAGTGAAGATGGAGATGTTGGTGTGTTAGTAAGTGTGTGTGCTTGAACGGTTTGTTTGTTGACCCTCGCATTTTACACATGCAGTGCAGGTTTAGGATTTACATGAGCACTAAAAGAATCAAATCCAACTACTGTGTATTGTGCTGTTACGCAAACACTTTCAGGGGTATGGGTAATAAACAAAAAAGGGCACCTCCTTGTCTACTGTAGGGCCTTCTCATAAAACTTACTAAACAGAGAAATGGGGGCAGAGAAGGTAAGGTCTATTTAGAGGGCTACATGGAAGAAAGGATCAAACAAGAAAAATCTGTCAAATGTGACTTCTTCTTGCCATATTTGGTGTCATTTAGGAAAATTTGTTTCTTAGCTGATATAGATACTCCCAATTAGTGAGGAAAAAGTTTACATTTTTCTTTATAAACAAGGGCAAAGGACCAACGCTGGTGTGGTCTGCTTGCCTGCCCCATCCAGTGTCCCCACCACTGCCACTTGGACAATATGATTACATTTTCAAACATAAAGACAAAACTTTTACCCTAATCCATTTTCTTTGTTTTCTTCATCCTAGCTAACACCTGAGGAGGAGGAGAAGAGGCGTGTCCGTCGAGAGCGAAACAAGCTGGCTGCCGCCAAATGCAGAAACCGCCGACGAGAACTCACAGACAGACTGCAGTCGGTAAGCTCGGCCCTGTTATAGCTGCCAGAATGAGTAATGATCATAATTACACACTTTACGTTACCTCCCATAGCATTGCAGAGTGTATTAATAAATGTCTGCATGTGTGTTTATAAGAGAGAGGATTGTGGTAATGGGCTGTTTAACTGTGGTGAAGACAATTATAGTCCTCAAGACAGACAATTGTACCTACGGTATTTAAGGCCTTATTAACATATCAAACTGCAGGTGAGGAAGGTAATTTTACTGGGATGGGCACAACCACCTCCACAAACACTGAAGTAGAAGTTTGGTGTAGTTAACACTCTTATCCTCTCTCTTTCTGTTGCACATCCTCTTCCCTCCTCCCCATTTCACCTACCTTTGTCTTGCTCCCGATGTCCCCTTGCCCCTGTTTCTTTCATTCCCTGTACCTGCCCACAGGAGACGGACATACTGGAGGAGGAGAAGGCGGAGCTGGAGGCTGAGATCTCGGAGCTGCAGAAGGAAAAGGAGCGTCTAGAGTTTGTCCTGGTGGCCCACCAGCCGAACTGTAAGATCCCATACCAGGAGCAGCCTCAGCAGGGCTCATCGCAGCTGCCTCCAGTCCAGGCTCAGCTCCCGTCCCAGACCTTACCACCTCCCGTCTCCATTGTGGGCTTGGCTGTGAAGGAAGACTCTTTCTATCTGCCTCCTGCCTACACAGTCCATCCGGCTTCCACACAGCCCCAGCCTCCGGTTCAGCATCAGCAAGTCCAGCAGCAGCCTCAGCCAGGGATAATGCAGGAGGTAGAGTTTTCTAGTTCTTTCTATGGCTCAAGTGAGCTGGCACCTGGCGGGCCGTGCCTTATGGCCAGCGACAGTGGTGGTGGTGGTAACCATGACGATGCGGCCATTGGCAGCTACAACACCTCATACACATCTTCATTTGTGTTCACCTACCCAGAGGGAGCCTGCGGGGTCAGTGCCAACCAGCGGAACAGCAGTAGCGAGCAGTCATCCGATTCCCTGAACTCGCCTTCGCTGCTGGCGCTCTGACTGACCGACAGACACACGCACACACATATCAACACGCACATACATTGTGCTCGCTGGAAGTAGGGGGCTGAGGCGAGTACATGCACAGTGCCGATCAGTCTGACAGATTGAGAAAAAAAAAAAAACACCAATCATTTGTATCTGATTGGGTTAAAGTTTACACATTCTGAAATGCATTCCAATTAAGAGCCATACAAACCCTCAACACCGACCTTAAACAATGAATAAATTCTTGTTTTGTATTATTGGAATACCAGCAACTGGACAAGATGAGTGAATAAAAACTGAGTCACTAAACCAAGTCCAAGTTGCCAATTTGAAGTGCTCTGAATTAAAAGGTGAATTCACAATGAATACTCTCAATCTTCAACACGTGCAGTACATTGAGTAAGATACCCCAAGCTCACTTTACACTCCAACAAGCACCAGTGCCCCCACCTTGTTCCCTCTGTCGGTTGCCCTTTTTCCAGTGCTCTTGCTCTCATCCTTTTCCATTCCTTTCTCCCTTCTTCCTCTCGCTGAATGTATTTGTGCAGATCTGAAATAGGGATGACGGACACTTTGTTCAGGGTCTTTTCTTGTGGGAGACAGACTGCTGATCTCTCACTCACCTCTAACCCTTCATCTGCTCGACTCTGCTTCTTCATTTGCTGCTTGGACTTGGAAAGTTGGGGATCTGAATATCGCCTCCGCTAAACCTTGTGCTTTCTTCTCTCGTTTTTAAAAATTCTTCTGCCGTCTGCCTACCTGCCATGCGACCCATCTCTACCCATCTCTGTTTCTCCTCTTCTGTCTCTGTGTTTCTCCTTCTCTCTGAAGTCTTCAACTCCCGAGAGCCCGAAGACCCCCTCCAGCCCTTGGGACCTTGAGTGAATGCCGTACCAACTAACACGCCCTTTTGCATCCTCTCATACAAGGACACGGATGCAACCCCCCCCAGTACAGAAGAACCTTTATCTTGGATTGCATTGCTCAAAGAGGATCCTTACAGTGAACAGCAGCTAATTACTTTTAACACATGCACATAGACGCATTATTGATGAACCCAAAATCCAAGACGGATGCCACTGTCTTCTGCTGAGCCATTTTTCGATGTTCACGTGATGAAGATTAGACACATCTTACGTTGTGAGGCAGGTTAAAAAGTGAGGATGGAGAGAGATTTTAGCTAGAAGGAGGAAGGAAGTGCAAGCAAGCTGGACAGACTCAGATGGAGGTGATGGAAAGCGGATGACTCCCATCCTAACCATTGATTTTTGGCACCGAATGTTGAAAACAAAGAAAGAGACCAATATTTAAAAAAAAAAAAAAAAAAAAAAAAAAAAGAAGAAAGACGAAAAACGTCTTGCTCTTGCCAACTGTGTGGAAGGGTGACCTCAGTAAAAAACACCTCCATACCGCAGAGCCTCATCATCCTGGGCCTACATGCGTATATACACACCATCGCTTTCAAGTCTGACTGAAGATACAGACGTTTTGTTGTATCACACCAGGCTCAGGCTGAGTTTTGCTCGGAATCAATCAGATGTGAACCGATGCCTTTATTTAGAGGAGAGACGTTTTTTGTAGAGATTCAGACAACCTCTAAGCATTGGGCTCAGTAGTCTCTGTACCTCCCCTGTTCTCTCAGTTGAGACAAGGTGGGGGTGCATTTATTGTGAGTGCGTCCACTCTGAGGCACCTGGCCCGTTTATTTCTTTCTTTATTGAGGTTGATGTGGTGAGCGAGCACAAAGCAAGACCTGGAAACAAAAGGGGAGAACACGTGGGCTGAATTTGTGGCGTGACCATCCTTTCTTTGCCTGTGAATTTGTACAATTTGTTTTTTCCTGTATGTTTGAGTGACAATTGTTATATATTTTAATGTTTGTTTGTTTGTGTGTTAGATTGTTTTACAATGACCTCTGCTTTCTCTTGTACTGTTGCCGTTTCTTGGTTTTGTTTTGTTTTTTAACTTTTTTTTTGTTTTTTTAATCAGGAGATAATAGTAACATAACTGTTACTATTATTATTGCATTGTAACTTTTGTTTCATTATTTTATTGTATTTTCATTTGGCAACTTCGGAGGCATGTTGTGCACTACAAAAAAAAAAAAATTGTAAGTCTATATGCATATACATATATACAGGTAACATGTATATATAAGTGTATGTACCATGATTGTAAAGTATGAATGTCTGCAGATTTAAATGGGATATTTTTATCAATGAAGAACAAGATAAAATGTTTCTGAGGTTTAGTTTTAAAATGAATATTTTTCTAAAGGAACAAAAAAAAAACTATATTAAATTTAAAGTACTGACCTGTCCCTCAACATGAAGCACGAGGTCACTGCCTCTATCAGTGTGTATTTATGTTTTATAAACAATATAAAGCACTCTCCAGATACATTTAATGTATGTTTGTAATTATGACGTAAGAAGGTTGTGGCAAAGCCTTTGTTTTGTTTCTTTGTTTTTTCTCTGTGAGGTCTGTCCCAAAGCTACTGACACCTTAATGCCACTTGATCCTTAGCAGATGCAAAATGAGGGAAAAAAACAAAACAAAAAACAAGTGTGATTGAATGTCAATGCACATATTAAAAGTGTTCAGACTACAAAATGATGACTAAACTGTTTTATTTAAGGACAAAGTATTTCATAACTAGTATGTATTTCTGTCAGTATAAACATATCACTCAATAACATTGTTATTTCCTAACTGAAATGTTTGTTTTGAAGGATAACTGCAGCTTTAGCCTTGATATGAACATTTTCATATTTAAGTTTTTCCATTCTTGTACTCAAGTGAATATGTTGTCTAATTGAGTTTTTAAAAAAAATTATTGTGATTGTATGTGCTGGATAAGAAGCTTTATTTTCAATAAATACACATTTATTCAAAGCAATGGCTAGATTAATGGTATAAATCTTTGTTCAAACGTGGCTCTTGGTGGTCAAAAAATGGGCAGACCTCATTTTTAAAATGTTGAATAAGGACTGTGTTTGTACAAATGTTAGAGATGCCTTTTGATTTCTCTCCAAATGCAAATGTGATGAGAATATGTTCTGGTGTGAGAATAATCATAAAACATATTCAATAGTTCTCATGTATATAGGTTTTTGTGGTGCTACTCATAGTATACTATAATGGCAAGGCAGTTTCACATTGTACGGTGGAAGGTTACACATTGCTGTTGAAGAGGCTCCAGACAAATGAACACGCTGCTCGGCTCATCAGGAAGTTTTATTCTGAAAGGAAGCCGATAACACAGTGAATTCCCTGCAGCTGAAGCTCTGAGAGCCCAGTAATTACTCAGTGATTTCATCATAATTTAATATCTATTGCTACAAGTGTGATAAACAGATCTCAGAGAGCCCTTGTACTGTACCTGCACTCCACACAACATTTTAGACTCATTCTTTCATCTAATTCTTTTTGCCTCGGATTTAATTGAAGTTGTCTGAAATTGCTTTAAATCTTTTTTTTCTGTAAGGTTACAATCCCAACTGAGTGGCTAATGGATTAGCAAAAGGTGATGAAGGAAAAGGAGAAATATTTAGCTATCAGTTATAAGGCAGAGAAACTGCCTGCACCTACCTGTACTGTACAATGGCTACGTTAGCATTAACTGAACAAGAGCTTTCCTATTTTTCTATGATGAGGTGAATGTTGCTATGTATTTCTATTTTTCCATAAGTCCCATATATGCTCTGACTTCATATTTTCCCTTGTATGACATGCAATACTCATTATCCTCTTGGATAAACATAATGTAGCAAATCACACAGTGCTCAAACTGACTGCTACTATATGTCAAGTGTGATGATGTATTGCTTCAATTATCAATTTTTTGTTACAATATTTAAAATTATCCTTAATACTTCTCATAATATCTAGTTCTGAGACAATCTCCATGATGAAATTGTATTACAATATACAATATTTTAAAAAAAAATGTTTTCAATTATTGATGACTAGCAAGGTTCCTCCACTTCGAAAAGTCACTGCTTTTATTACAAACCATTCCTTTTATCAATGTTTCATCAGTGTTTCAACAATTTACACTACATTCCTGTTTTTGGGAGCAAAGCTTTCAGTTTTGTCAGATTTGGACACAGAGGACATATGATTTGATACATTTTGAGGTTAGAGCAGCAAAAGTCCTAAAGAAACCTGCTGTAGATGCGACATTTAGATGACAGATGTCATTTGTAGTTGCAAAACTAGCTCATGAAGGTGCTCTGAAATCAAATGTTTTCAGTGCATAAAATTTAACATAACTTACTGGTTTTCTGCAATTCACGATAAAGTACTATTTACTTATTTTTATAACTTGATTTTCATTTGTTTTTACTCCTGAAGAGGACCGAAGTGTATGACATATTTGCCATGTCACTTATGCAGTCCCTACTCTCTCATCTTCTGTGTCTATATTTCAGCTTCTGGCCCTTTTTGCTGTCCTATAAACGTTTACATGATATAGTTTTTTTTCTGGGTTTATGGACTGCAGAAGCTGGGTGGGCTGTCTCCTTTAATGATGGTTTGACCAAATACTATTCATTTACAATTTGTGAAGCAATTACATAAATAAACAACATATTATAAAGTACATGTCTCCCGCTTTTAAATGCTTGACATTCACTGAGATCTTTGACATGTGCATAATTTTTCGAGTGTATTTAAAAAAAAAAAAAAAAGTTACCATCTTTGTTGCTTGAGTTAAGGCTGCAGGAGGTGAACATGAACCTGAAAAGTGATCATATTTTTGCATGTATTTTTTTTTAGTATTCTCAGTATCATTTAATCTGCTGATTATTTTCATGAGTCGTGGTTAAATCCATAAAATGTCATACAATAGTAATAAAGATGCCCATCACAGGTCTCCAGAGATCAAGGTGATGTTCTCAAATATTTTGTATTGCCAAATTATATATTTTTGGGGCAATTACCTTTTTTTTCAAACCAATTTGATTTAGAATTGACAAGATGGAACCAGAGACCATTTGGGATTTTTGTTTGAAAAAATGACTCAAAGGAATTAATTAAAACCATCAGTTAATGGTCTGTCAGTCAACTAATTGATTCGCTGACTAATTGTTTAAGCTTTCATGTTGTTAATGTTAATGTAAATGGGCGGATTAACCTCCTGGGGGATCCTGGGGCATAAAAGTTGTTGTTGTTGTGCCCTAATTGACCCCCACTATACATGGAAGTTTCAATATTTCCCCAGACTATGAGAAACCAACCAGTGCTGTAGAGATGAAATGATCGGTCTATTAATCAGTTTGTTGGTCAAGAGAAAATTAATGTGCATTATGATATTGGATTTATATTTTTAGCCCTTTTTTTAATCTTAAATGTCAAGAATTTACTGGTACTCACTTCTAAAATGGGAATATTTGCAATTTTGCCAACTGTATATGTATAATAGCAAACAGAATATCTTAGGGCTCTGACAGCTGTTCGGAAAAATCAACACATTTGAAGATGTCAACTTGGCCTTTGGGGAACTGTTTAAATGGTTAATTAATTATAAATCAATAAGGAAATAATTGTCAGACTAATTCATAAATAATAAAAAATAATGGTTAGTTGCTGCCCCACGGTTCTCCTGAAATGATAACACATCCCCCATGGTTCTCTGTATTAATTATTAGAAATATATACACATGGACACAGCACAAACTAGAAATACGGACGATCTTAAAACAAACAAGCAATAATAATAATAATAATAATAATAATAATAATAATAATAAGATTGAATATTGAAGGGCCCAGATTGACTGATATCGCTATTTGAGGGTTTTAATTCATAAATAGTACAACCTGCGGATATTAACGTGAACCTACCCGCTTACAAACACGCAGAGTAAGGAATAAGTCGCTATTAAGGTGATCGGTCTGTGTCGCTCTCTTGCGTCCAGAAATAAATATATCACCGGATTTTTATGGCTCCGGCGGAAGTTGCGTCACGGAAGCAGAAGCTACCGTTTGATGGAAACATGGCGTCCGTGACAACAGGTGAGAGCATAAAGGCCCGGCTAGCCGACCTTACCAATGGATAACAGTTCAATTATTTCGGTGTTTCACTCTTAGATGTGGTCACCGCATGAATTCGGAACACTGTCTAGAGTTTTTACAACCAGTTCAGTTCACAGTGGATACCGCAGATGGCCGATAGCGCCTTTCACTTCATGGCTCTAGCTGCAGCTAAGACAATGCTAATGCAGAATGCTAACACATCGCCTTTTACTTTTAGTAATAAGACAAACAGCCAAGGAAGAACTGTGCCCTCAGTTGTTGGCGGCTTTAATGTTTGAACGGGTTAAATTGATTGGTTCATCCTCTTGTGCTAACATGAGCTATCCAGCACTATGTCCAAGTCCCAGTTGTAATTCAGTGTCACACCCGGTTCGTGGTATTAAACCCTTAACCCAGGTTTATAATGTTACATTTAGGGCTCTGCAACTAGCGATTAATTTCATTATCAAAATCCTCACATTTGACAGTCTGGAACCAGAGGATTTTCCCCATTTTTGCTTAAAAGATGACTAAAAATCTTTGGCTATCATTTGTAGAGGTGCAACAATTAGTCAATTAATCGATTAGTCGATCGTCAGAAAAATAAGTGAATCGTTTAAGTAATTTTTCAAGCAAAATCCCCCCCAAAATGTCTTTTTTTTTTTTTTTTTTTTTTTTGCCTCAGATTTTATGATTTTCTGCTTTTCTGATTAACATCTTATTGGTACTGAAACTGAATATCCCTGAGACAAAACAAGACATTTGAAGCTGTCAATTTGGACTTGGAGAAACAAGGAGGGACATTTGTCACTATTTTCTAAATCAAAAAAAAATTAGCACATTATTCGATAATGGTAATAATCATTATTTGCAGTCCTAATCTTTTGTGGTTCTGTATAGTTCAGGCGTCAAAGTGCCAACTGAAAATTTAGTCACTGTGTGAAATCCATCCATCTCTGTAACTATGAGTTCATCACTTACAGTCCGAGCGTGTTGGACAGAGCCATTGTTCTGGCAGCTGTTGTGCTCCCATCACCCTATGTCTGATACTCTAACCACAAGACGTTTCATAATTGGTGTTATAAATAACCTCCAGCTGGTCGTGGTCAGCATGTGTTAGACTTTAGCACGCTGCTGTCTCCTCAGGTTTACATCTCCCATTGGCTTTTTGTGCCAGGCCTCGCCCCCACTGCAGTCTACAGTATTAATGAGAACCATCATCAACACTATAACTTTATTTTGTTAATTTTGAAGAGGCCAATTTACTGTTACTATGGTCACAATTAGTGCAAAAATTATTAACGGATTAGTCGACCAGAAAATGTATCAACAATTTTGCTCAGTTGGGTGTGTCACGTATAAAACAGAAGGCTGTTGTATGCTGGTTTCAGCCTCTTGTGTGTGCATTTTCTGCTTTTCACTGTTTTATATCATTGTGAATTGAGCAATTTGAGGTTCTTGACTGATGGTTAAAAACTAAAGAGGCACATTGGAGGTATATCTTTTGGTTTAGACTAAGCAATGAGTACTATTAGAAATAATTTTGAGATTAAGGACCAAATACATGAGTCATTAGTTACAAGATTTACCCCTTACCAAGGTTTTTTCTTAATGAAAGGAATTATAAGTATGTCAGTGGTTTTATCAGTTTTTGATTGTTATTCAATTCTCTGTTTGTTTGTTTTTTTAACTTTAACTTTTTTTTCTCTTAAGCCACCTCAGAGTGGATTCAGTTTTTTAAGGATGCAGGGATCCCAGCCGGTCTCGCCGTCACTTATGCAGTCTCCTTTGTGGACAACAGGTAACCTATAGCCCCTATTTCATAGGCCTGATATTGTATACTCAGGGTATCTGTAGGTTGAGAGTCTTAAAAAGCACTGAATTTAGTTTCCTCGAAATAAGGTCTTAGAAGGTATTAAAAAGTCTGAAATATTTTCTCCTGCCTGCAGTAGATACTAATGTTTTGTAAATGGTTGCGAGCTGTCGGGAGACATTATACACCTATAAACTAAAAGAGGGACTGATGCAGCAGTTGACTGTGCTGCAGGATGTTTGCTGTTAAACCCATTTTGGGGAGTTTCAGTCTGACCATGAGACCTGTAGCAAACACTGTTACCACTGCAAGCTACAGTAGCTAGTAGGCTCGTCATCTCATGATGGGCAAGTGTCTTTTTGGATGGGCTCATTTCTGTCATTAGAAATTAAAAATTTGTCACAGTATATACTGCTAGGAAGTATTGAAAAAATGTGCTATTTCTATGAATGAATGTATGATCATGAACCAAGTGTTAAATTACACTTATCACGTCCCCCACATTTGTTTTCTGACTGTTTATGCCACTCCAGAATCCAGAAGAACATGCTGATGGACCTCAGTAAAGACATCATGATGGACCTCGGTATTACAGTCATTGGTGATATCATTGCCATTCTTAAACATGCCAAACAGGTGTACAGGCAGGTGAGATCAGACTGTCAACATTTTAATTTGAGCAGACATGTATAAACAAAAACATAAAAATGTTGTATGAATTTTAAATAACAGCTCAGTCTTGCTGAAAGTACATTTTTTGGATGGCTTTAAATTTAGAGATTACAATTGTGATTGTATTACGGGGGGGTGGAAGGTATAACCATGAACCACTGGCTCAAAAACTGTCCACAGCTGTAAGAACAAATGTCCACTTGAATAATTTGACATTTATACAAATATTACTAATGTGATACAGTACCAGAGCATTTCAACTTTTTAAAGTTTTCTTTCAGGTAGTATAAATATGTAACAGTAAAAAACCAGGATAAAATGTAGTGTTTATGTCCCACAAGAATGATGAGGAATTCTTCGTTGACCAGTATCTTCTGGTGATGAATGCAGTAACAGACAAAGATGGATCAAATTCACTGCCTTGTGGTCAATAACTTTACTGTAGACTGCAATTTAACATAAACCGCGATGTGTGTTCTTGCCCTTCCATCTTCAGGACATGTGCAAAATGGCTACAGAAGCCATCTCCTCAGGACAGACAAGCGTTCAAGCTGAGCTCAGAAGAACTGCCAATACTCGTAAGTAACAATGTTTTACTTTTGTAGATAAAGCGTTACGTGGACTGTGATTAAAATGCTATTAACTTTTATTTGGATTTCTGTTCAAATTCAAGTTTATCTTTTGCGAGGGATTTAAAATCTTTTCTGGGATAGCTGGTTAATTAGACTGTGATCACTGTGGGTCATCGGTAAGAATGCATGTGGACCTGGCTTTAAATCCATCGATGAATATTTAATCCTTTACACTAATGGGAGTTTATGTGTATGTGGTTCAAAAGGGAAATAATAAAAAAAAGAAACAAATCACTTTCTCTACATCAACAATAAAACTAGGCAAATTGCTATAAGTTCTACGGTACTTTTACACTGATATAATTATTAAACTCAGATAACAGAAAACAGTTGAATGCAGCAGATAAATACAAATCCATAATATAGCCACAATTCTTATTTATTCTCAACATCTGCATCTCTCACACACTCAGTTAACCCAAAAAACTCTCAAACTTGAATAATAAAAAACATTTCACTTGAAACTATAGTATAACTATAATAAAATTGGACTTAACCATTAGCTGCATGTCATGTGACTAGCTGTACAATCTAAAGCAATGAAAACCCAGAGTTATCAGAGGTAAAATATGCATTTTTTTTTTACTGTTTCAAATTTAAAGAAAACAATTTGATTTTGTGCATTAATCACACAACCTAATGCATAGCTTTTCTGGAGTGACACAACGGTGTGAACCATAAGTCAGTACAGGCTGATTTTGTTTTCTCTGGGCTCCATGTAAACACACAAACTACATTATTTCGTACATGTCATAAGATTCATGTTTGCAGATTCAATTTCGGAGTCAGCCATTTGAGTCGGACAAACAACTGATGTTAGTATATCACTATGCGTCCTCTCACAAAATATTGATACACTGGTACCATTTATTGATATTTTTATTAAATATACAAGTGCATTAAATAGTTTTCTTTCCCATTAAGCCTATTACCAATTTGTCCTAGGAAAATGGTTGATACTAATGAGTCCTAATGAGTGGTGGTGCATATGATAAGGGTGCACTGACGTTAACTAGTAGGCTTTGAAAAAGAGACGTTGTAAAAATAGAAGAACCAAAATATGTGCTGCCACATCAGTAGCAGTAAACCATGGTTGTTGACACACACAGGGTAGGTTTTGGGGCAGTCTGACTCGCCAGTGACGCATTTTTTCCACTGAAATCCAGCAGATTGGGTATTGCGAAACTCAGTTAATAGGTCAGTATCCTCCATCTAGTTAAAGACTGTGTGGCATTAAAAAGATGAGTCACAGACTTGCAGCAGCAGAACAAAAAAGGTTGCAATAGAAATTAAATTGACATTTATATCTCAAGGACCTGTTTTAAGCCTTCATTTTAACACTTGGTATGGTTCTAATTAAAACACACTGACTGAGAGATTTTATCTCCTGACCTTATTTTGAGGGATGTTCTAAAAGGGGCTAAAACAGTACACAACTAGATTTTTAACAGCTAATATTGTCGTTATTATGTAAAGTAATGGGGCATATTAAAGGACAATTGTTTCCATTAGAAGATAAAGTAAATCAGCCAAATCTAATGTTACCACAACAAACTGCACCACCTAGTTTGTTGGCCCAACTTCAGTTCCTCACAACAGGTTTTTTTATGCACAGTTTTAATTTTGGCACACCTAGAAAGCTTTCACGCATTTCAGAAGACAACTGCGAAGCCCAGATCTGGTCTTGGACACAGAACATGAAGAGTTTTATGGGAAACAACCGAAATCACAGCTACTCAAGAATGTTTCTGTCTTTTTCTCAGCTGCCACTCGTATGATTGCCAACGCTTTGAGCCATGACTCCCCGCCGGCCACTCCAGCCCGTAGACCTGACAACCGCCTCTCCGTCACAGTGTCCAACATGCAGGCAAACAAGAGTAGCAAAGCAGGTAGATATCATACCTTTTACCCCATCAGTCCTATATTTCCTGTTCATCTGCAGCCATGAGACCTGTCCGTTTTTTTTTTTTTTTTTTACATCTATTTAATCCCAGTGTATCCACCAATTTGTTTGTCAGTTGTAAGTCAGCCAGCCGATGAAGGGAACGGTTTGCCACCAGTGAAGTGCCGGAGAGTGACAGCTGAGATGGAAGGCAAGTACATCATCAACATGCCCAAAGGCACCACGCCTCGTACACGCCGCATCCTGGCCCAGCAGGCCAAGAAAGGTAGGCCTGAGCCAGTGGCCTCACCAACAACTCGCTCAAATGAGACTGTCTCTCACTACAGCTAATCAGTACTAAAAGTTTTCATGGACCTCTTTCATACTAAAACTGAATCAGGTGACTCATGGTTTATAAACAGAGCCTGATTAACCTTCATTCATTTCTGTCATAATTTAATCCCTTGTTTTACTAATACCACCCACTGCAGCAAAAATCCTTCCCTCTGTCAGACTGTGCTTGTTTTTTCCTTTGTCTCACCTAGATTTTACTTGACTCTAAAATCTCTGACTATGATCTTTTTTTTTTTTGCCATGGATTTATTCTCCACTGGGTTCTGTCATCGAAAAGAGTTCCAACACTGTAAACGGTTCATTTTCAAGTTTCAGAATAAAAGCCAGATTTCTCAACACAATGCTGCAACTATAGCTTGTGGACTTTTTATCTTTACAGTAAGTGTAAATCTTGTGAACTAGTACAGTACTAGAGCCGGTACTGCTACATTAGATACATTTAGAGGCAATTTTGACCAAACCTTACAGAAGCATGTTAGATGCTAAAGTAAAAGAATGTTGCAAACTGTAGCAGTCTTAAAATACTGTTGGTAAGCACAAAAGTCGTGATGATAAGATTTTCTTCAATTTCTATCTTCTGGTTTGATCAGAATGGTGTGGAATTTTTTTGTTTATTTTTTAAGCTAATTATTTTTCCTTTGCTAATGATCAATCAAAACATGAACCAAACTTATCACAGTCAAGCTGCCATGTTAATTTTTGTGTAAAACATTCTCATTGCCTATCGCTCCATTCCTTAAAAAGGTTTGAAACGCACCTCTGTATTTGCGAGACTTGGGGCTGAATCAAAGGCAGACACAACAACAAGCAATAACAAGGTGAGACCTGTCAATGCCAGTGTACCCTAATAGCTCACTGTGTATTATAAAGATAAGTCCTGTGCTCCTAATGCTCATGTTTTGGCAGCCCACTGGTGTGTTCAGTCGTCTGGACCGAGAGGATGAAGTGGAAGACAGGCCGAGGGCTGGAAAGATAGCTGGAAACATGGATGCAGATGACCAGGACGACAGTGACGGAGAGGGCTCAGTCCTCCAGTATGCTGGCGTCCTCAAGAGACCCCCTCCCCCCCAGAAGAAAGAGCCGGCCCCCAAACCTGCACCGACCACCCTGCGGTGCCTGGGAGGAAAAGTCAAACTACCTCCCATTGACACTCCCACCTCCTCCTCCTCCTCCACTAATGGCCTCCTTCCTGCCAAAATCAGTGTGCTTCAGAGACTGGGCAAGCTCCCTGCTACACACTCAAACATAGCTGTGTTGCCTACACCCACTGACACGCAGGACAACAGAGTGACCAGCACCAGGCCCAGAGCCCAGGAGAGACCGACCATAGCAAGCTCCAAGGTCAGCAGCAGCACCGGGGCCGGAGCAGGTGGAGGAGGTGGAGCTGGAGGTGGAGGAGGGGGAGGAGGAGGAGGAGGAGGCGGAGGTGGTGGAGTAGGAGTAGGAGGAATAGGAGGAGTAGGAGTAGGTGCTGGAGGAGGAGAGTCCTTTGGGGCACGAATGGATGTTAAGGCTATCAGTGTTTTTAAGAGACTGGGCAATAAGAGAACCTAACAAAAAATTTAAATTATCCAGACTCTTTCTATACTTCCTTTATAGAATTTGTATCACCACCTTTTTGCATTTATCCTGGCTACACCCAGGACTGCAGATTGTTATTAACTGGAGTGTTTTTTGTTCTGCCCGAGTGTGTGGACGATTTTAATGGCTTTAGGGATTTACTCTTAGATAAAAAAAATGTATGAATTTTTTTTTTTACATTTTAGTTATGCTGCCGTTGGAAAATCACCTTTGTTTACTGTCCAAGCTTTTAATTTAAGGACTCAGAAGTTCTCCGTGTATTATGTTGCTTAACCAGAAAGCTATTTATCATGTCTCAATCATATCAGCCATTTATCATGTTTTAGAAACGTATGTTTAACTATGTTTGTGAGTTGAAGGCATGAGCATGACGCCAACCACGCCGCCAAGATTGTGGTTTTTATTTTACCCCACGACTCCACATATAAGGATGCTGCTGCTTAAACTTCCCCGTTTTTGGTTTCCTTTCTAATTAATACAGTTGAGTAGTTTGCAATGTTGCTTGTCCCACATGATGAATTATTTGATCACTGCGTTGTTTGCCTGAAAGTTAAATATTGCTGGAAAAAAAAAATCTTAAGTTTAAGGTGCAAACACAGGATGGCAGTTGGACATAAGACTAGCCATGAGGTGATGGTGAAAGCTTTCTCTTTCTTGTGACAATTACCTCAGAATTACCTCCCACATCATGTTTTGAAAGTAGAAAATGTGTAAAAGTGTTGATGAAAGGCTTCCGAACTTTGGCCCTGGACTTGTGAGCAGAAAAGGAAATCCAAATGGTTACACAGAATGACCTCTTCCGACACATGAATCGAGAAAAAGCAACGCACCATCCCCTCTTCCTCTGTGCTTCACACCTCTGAGCTAAAGACACCCAAGTCAGCTTTTCTACCATAGTACTGAACCCTTTCTAAAACCACCTACTTGAAGGCCGGATCAGTAGAATATTGTTTATTTTGAAATGCAATGTATAGATTTGTTAGAGTTGATTTCACACAGAACCTGTTCTGCTGCATATTTTTCTGTGTGGATGTTCTTGTATCATGAATCCATGAAAAGAAACTCAGAGATGCCATCAGGCCTGGTGTCAGGGGGCCAGTGTACTGTAGTTCCAGTAGGTAGTTCACCCTACCCAGTATAGGTCGTTAACACCTGTGTACTGTTTTGGTCTTTCAGACTTACACCAGAACTTTGTTACCCTGTAAATATTTTGAAATGTTTAAAGTCACACTAAAGAATTTTTATTGTTTTAAAGAACAAAGTAGAGCAAAACACACCATAAACTGTCATGATTTTTTTAAAGTCATTGAAGAGAAAAAAAAAGTTCTGAATTTGGAGAAAGTGTGCTTGGAAAATAATTAAAAGAGGAAAAGGATCCAAATGCTTTTCCTGTTCTGTTTTTCTTTCTGCGAAGAAGACATTAATAGGGCATGTCAGTGGCACATGCTGTACTTTGCCACTCTGAAGTACTGACATGACAGCAAAGTCAATATTTATATTCCCCTGGGAACATTAAGCTGATCATTTATCAATAAACCTGTTAAACACCCAATCCTCACAATGAAGCTGCTGCTGCTGCTGCATGTTATTGGCTGAACTGTAAGAGTGTTATGTTAATGATGTTTGATCAGAAGACTCCTCCTTTACTCTAAACAGCTGCGGCCCGGGGCATACATTTGACATCCAGATCTTAAATAAATCTTTATGACTGTTAAAACATTTTCATCTTTATACCCTCCTCAGTACATGTGTAGTGTAAATAGGAAACGTGGCTACTTAGTTTACAGAAATGCAAGAATTACAGGCAGCTGTAGGCTGCATCAGATTAGGTTTCCTTCAAGGGAAAAAATGTAATCTATTTTTTGATGTGATGATCTCAGTACAATTGGAAATGTCTACACCTTTTGCTGAGAGATACTGTAGGTATAAAGATGGTTCTGGTGACTCCCAAACATCAGATTTGACAAGTTTGTGCACTGGTGTGACACTCATCGCCTGATTTTAAAAGTGCAAACGACCAAAGACTTTGTGTTTTGACCCCAGGACTGGAAGGGAGGATGAGCCGATTATCATTCCAGGCTAATATGTCACTCAAGTCCACTCCAGTAAATACCTAGACATGCATACCGATGTCACACTCAATTGGGAACCCCATCTTGAATACTTGCGTGTTTTACATAAATAGTGTTAAGCACAAATTTATGCCAATTCTTGTAACCTTAGGGTGAAACTTTTAATGTCCCAAAAGAGGCAATCTGGTTTACAGACAGCTGTCAATAATATTAAATACAAAAAAAAAAAAAAGAGAAATTATTAAAAGCACAAAAATACTAAAGCACTTCAACTTCACTGTTGACACTATCACCTGTCAACAAAACCCATCTAGAGAAACCAGGGGACACCCTGTCCTATCGACATCTGGTAACCGGCCAAATCACATTTTGTTTCAAAAGCCAATGAATGATGGAATTAAAACACCTCATATACAGTATCTGCTAGTGCCACCTCCTGAGGGTGAAACCTATGTCCCGGTGGAGCAAATGAAGCTCCAGCAAGATGAGCTTTCTGTACAGCTCTGACTCGATGCAACTGGGCAAAGACCCTTTAGATGATGACACAGCACCTTTACAGCACACATTCACCATTTTTCCCAGTAGGCTTTGGGTTTTTGTTTTTTTTTTCAGACTGAGATGACCAAACCAAAAGATCTTAGCGAAGATTATTTCCTTCTTCAGGTATTCAGTGAACAGGCTGTACTAAAAAAAACGAGGCGAGAAAGCACCGTCAGACCCAACTCATGTCCTTCATACTGAAGCTTTTGGCGAAAGTTGAATAACTGAGATCTCTTCCTTGATCCTCTGCCTCGTTCCTCTCTGGGTTCACATCGGCTCTACGACCCTGATCGGTTTTCTGTAAGTCACTGCCACTTTCCCGCGCTGTCATCTCCCTCCATTCACAGTCGCGACGTCGCCGTATCTGACCAATGATCTTTCTGCCCGCACCCGTCGAGCCAATGAGTCACCGGACGCCGCTCTTTAAATATCATGGCGATTCGGCCCCTCGTCCTCTCAGACCTCCTACGGCGAATTCGCGCTAAAGCGTTTAAAGCACTCACCTGTTCAGTTTTTCGGTTTCTGGCGGTGTCTTTGGGGGCATCTAGAGCCGGAGTTCACGCGTTGCCCCCTCGGCAACTCTCCGCTAAGTCAGCCCCAAACACAGATCCAGATCCCGGTCCGGAGTTGAAGATTCTCGCAACCTCAGCCGAAGACCGACACGTCGCCTTCTTCCTCGCCGCGTTTTTCCATGGCTTCCGCGACTCCTGCTCCGTTGCCTGTTCGTCCACCCGACAGGCTGCCAACAACTTCTCCGAGACTGCTCTCTGAAATCCTTCCAGGTAGGCCTACGAGCCAGCGGCCCACCTTCACTCTCCAGCACCTTTTCGGGGATTGAGGTAAACCGGCCTCTGTGTCAAGAAGACCCTTGCCCCTCGCCTGTTTGAAGCTGATCACCTCACAGTGACAGGAGCATTTTCAACTGTCATCATCACTGTATGCAATCATCATCATTGTCTAATTTACTTTTCCCTCATCCCCGTTTGTATTGCATCACTCGGGCCTCCAAAATATTACCAACCAACCAACCAACCAACCAAAAAACTTACCAATTCACCCATTCCAGTTGTATCTGTTTGGCACCAAGTGGGTTTCTAACTTCTACTTTGTAGATTAAAGTCAGCCTCAACTATAGCAGCCCAGCCACTCAGTTTGCTTCCAGCTGGATCTTGTGGAGCACGTCAAACTTACACTGGTCCTCCACTTGCTGCAGCATTTTTTTTTTTTTTTCCTCTCATAGATCCTCCCTATAATGAGTCCAGCAGCTCTCTCTCTCTCTCTCTCTCTCTCTGTCTCTCTGTCTCTCTGTCTCTCTGTCTCAAGTCCACAGCTAGTCACTAGGTATTTGTCTCTCAGATGAGAAAATGCTCGGCCCCGCTACTAGCCTGGAGTCCCTGAATATTACTCTCGACAGTCATAAAATGTAAGTTCGCTTCACTATGTAGCCTATAACAGTAGGCTAGGGGAACACATCACTGTTCAAGGCATCCCAGTTCCTACATCAGTAAGTGAAAGCATCACCATTCAAGGCACTTCAGTACATACATTAAGTGAGTGTATCACCATTCGATGCAATTTAGTATGGACCATATTAAAATCAGAATCATTTTTAATGACCACAAGACCAAGGTTGGGGGAATTTGCTTGCTGGGTAAAGACATTAGAAACAATGACTACTACAGGAGACAATATTCACAGATGACAAATGACAAAACTGACAGAAGACAAAATTCAGATAAAATTTACAGGTTTGGCACAGGAGATTTAAGTGCCTCCTGACAGGATTAGAGGGAAGTGTTTAGACTCCTTATTGCAGTGGGGCAAAAACTGTTTTTATCTGTACAAGCTGCCCAGGGAATGCGTCTCTGTTCAAACAGACTGACATTCTGCTCGGATTCTGAATTCCTTCAGTCTGTTGCTAGTCAGAGCTTTTACTTTGAGTTTATTTAAAAACTAATTATATAAGAAGGTTAATAGGTCGGCAGCCAATTAGCTACGGTTTTTCAGATTATGATTGATTCGGTGGCTTTGCTGCCTTTTAGATATACCGTTTTACATATGCTTCTTCTGCGCTCTTGGAAATTTACGCTGTTGTCCGATGATGTTATGCCTGGGGTTGGTTTTGGCAGCACAGTCACATTTTTTTTTTCATGTTGGAAATACTGGCCTTATTCTGCCTCTTATGGTTTCATTATGCCTCTGTGCCGGCAACAGCCAGGAACTCCTTGAGGGAATTTCCTCAAATTGTGCACAAACGTCCACTTGGACTAAAGGATGAACTGATTGGAATTTGGTGGTCAAAGGTCATGGTCACCGTGACCTCACCCAACCGGTTTTTGTCTATAACTCAAGAATTCATATGCTAATTATGCACTTAATAACTTTTATTAAATTCCTTCAAAGTCTTCACTACATGTACTATGAGTCTGGACAGACATGGATGTAAACTGTAACTTGACTGGTGGACAGAGGCATATAAGAGGCAAGGCGGTTAACCACACATTTCTGGTAGGTGGGTCGGCAGTGGTTTGCCAGCTCACTGCCCCTCCTATTCCTGGCTTCCAGCTCATCTCCCTTTTGTGCCATAGCAATAAGGAGTCTCTTTCAGCTGCCTCTCCCAACCTTTGTACTGCTTTTCTCCTCTTGCCCTCTTGCTTCCAGCCTGGTTAGCAGATCCCACACCGACTGTGCAGCGATTCTCTGGCAGCCCACCTGTACTGGGAAAAACCAAGTCTGCCACCCTTTTACCCTTGCAGTCTTTGACCAGCTGTTCGTATTTGATGGTTTTCTGTTCTACAACCTCCTCACAGCCTTCTTCCCACGGTACAGTCCGCTCCACCAAAATGATTTTCCTTCTTTCTGTTCACCAGGCAACCACCTCTGGCCTCAGGTTAGTGGACAATGCATCATCTGGGAACTGGAGCTTCCTTCCCAGGTCGACTCTCATCTCCCATCCATTTGGTCACTGAAGTAGGGAGGCTTTCGTTGAGTTTTTGGCCAGAGACTTTATTGCAATGATGTAAAACTTAAAGTCCCATATATTTGCAATTAGGTTGCTGGAATCCTGTTTTAGGTTCAAACTTTATAAAACAAAGTAATCTCTGACTCATCACCTCTTTACATTTGATAGTTACGCCATCTTTAAGATATGGTTTAATCAACAGGTGCTTTTAAAAATGTGGTCTAAGCCCTCAATAGTACTCGGGGCATTCCTTCAGGTTAGGTGCTGCACTGCAGAGAATTTCCATGTACATCCCTTCTGCTCAAATTTTTCTCAGGTCTCATGACCCAGGGGGTAGGTCATGCATTGAGCTGGTGGTGGTAACTCATTTACAACCCCTTCACATTACCTTCATTTCTTTAAGCCATGTCTTCCCTCTCTTTCTGCTGGCTATATCATCTCCTCAGGTCTTCTTCGTCTCTAGCCTTCATCCCAGGCTATCATCTGTCTCTCTGCTCTGGTCTCGTCCTGCTTTCTAACATTTGTCAAATACTATTATTGCTCTCTGGCCTCCTGTGGCCTCTAGCCTTCATTGCACGGCAATATCTCTTTTGCTGGCACCGCCTCTATCCTTTATCCCAGCTTAAATCCTATCCCTCTCTGCCCCTTTTGCATCTTACATCCTAATAAATTGATCCCATAACGCTTGAAATGAATCCTTTATTGCTGATTATGATTGTTTGATTTCTGAACCCCTCAAAAGGGTTCCCAAAAAAGCCTGAAGGGTCCCTAGATGATTAAAGGAATAAGAAAGAATTCTATTGTTTTGTAATTGTATGCTTTTCTTTTTTTTTCTTGTGAAATGCTCCATACATGACCGCTTTAGGACTCTAAAATCCTTTTTGAATGAAACAATGCAGGAAGAAAAAATACATTTCTGTTGCTAGAGAATGAAGAAGCCAAGAACATTGAGAACACTACATGGTCTGGGCTTTTTTATTTATTTACACAACTTGACTTAATAATTTGTTTTTGTAGTATGTCTGTGCTGTATATTTATTTACACGGCTTTTAATACCACAATGAAGCCCAAAATAAATGTCCCCACAATAACAAATCTGAATCGAATGCAATTCAATCAGAAAATTTAAGAAACTCCTGCTTTACAACACTTGGCACTATTTAAAACGCAGAACAATTCGTTGGCATCACCACCTCCACATTTACCAAGCGGCTGCCAGTAGCTGGGGTGACTTTATAGCCTACTGGCTTATCACTATCCCTGACAATGGCATATGGAGGGAATGGCGGTAGTGTTTTTGTCAGTGTCTGGCTGTATTCCAACACCTCTATGTACTGTAGCATGACGTTTTATCTGTTTTCCGGTGGAAGACAAAATGACGATTCACTCATGAGGAGTTGATCCACAACAATGAATCCCTGATCAATGAACCAGGGAGGCAAACATAGATGTGACACTACAGATGTTTACAAGATTTTTCATCAATGACCTATAGATCTGGAGGAAATAAGACAACCTTACAAAGATTGTACAATTTTGAAGAGACGACTGTGTCATCTGTGCAGAGACGATGATCGACTGGGTGGCTGCCAGTGGTGGAAACTATATTTACTCAAGTACGGAAGTAAAATAAATTTGAGTATAAATCTTTTTTTTGAAAACTTAACATATGAAGAGTTTATCAAATATGATGCTCAGTTATAAAATAAAGTACCTAACAGTAAACACAAGTAGGGCTGAAACAAATAGTTAATTGATTATAATCCATTTTCTTTCAATTAAATAAACTATATTGATAATTGTTTAAGTCGTTATTCATGTAAAATACCAAACATTTCATGGTTCTAGCTTCTCAGATGTGGGGAATGTGATGAATTATCAAATTCAAAGTAAAGTGGCGCTCTGCTTTTTAATCATTTTGATCATTTTGAATTTATTTTTTAATTTGGAGGTTTACGCTGTTTCTGTTTTTTGGGCAGAACAAACATTGTGAAAGGTGTCACTGTGGGCTCAGGAGCACTGTGATGGGCATTTCTCAGAATTCTTACGAACCAAACAAACAATCAATTAATTGAAAAATAATCAGCAGATTAATCAATGGAGACAATAATCATCAGTTGTAGTCCCACTAATAATAAAAACTAATAAAAATAAGATCCATCTGGACCAACTTCAAGATTAAAATGCTGCTTACATGAGTAATAATAATCTAATGACATAGGCCCCGATACATTGTATGTAGTATATTGTAGTGTAACACTCACAGGGGCTAGTTGTCTGCATTGGGTTTTTACTTTTGATATTTTAAGTACATTTGGCTGATTAAACTTGTACTTTTACGTAAGTAACCTCTTCAGTGCGGGATTTTTTTTTACTTTAACTTTACTTTTCTTAAGCAAAGGACCTAAATTCGTCCTCCACCACTGTGGGCTGCAGATTAACCACACATCACGTCGCAAATGAGTGTAATAGACACTCCGTCCCCTTGAGGTCGCGCTCTCCCTCCTCCTCTTGCCTCTCCTCCTCTGTTCCCTGCATCCTCCTCCTGCTTCTGTCCATCTCCGTGAAAACCTGATCAGCTGAACTCATCGGCGGCTGCCGTTTGGTCATGATTTGACGTTTGTAGAGGAGATATCAGCGGAAGTAAAAGCTGAATTAGCCTGTTTTTGTTTGTTTGTTTGTTTGTTTGTTTTGGGTTTTTTTTTTTTTTTTGTTTTCGGTTTTGGTTTTTTATTGTGAAGAGTGTCCAATTCCAAACAGTGGGAGTGACGTAATCTGAAATCTTTCTATAAGGCTTTTAATGAATCTTTTAAAATATAGTGAATTTAAAGGGACTATCACTGGTGTCAGGGCGTAACCTTTGCTCAATAGTCCAATAACTATGCAAATAAATTGCCACAAAAGTACTATTTTATAATACACACCCTTGTTTAACATGAATCTATCCAAGTGCACCATGTTTTCGACAAATAACCGGTCGTGTCAGGACATTTCTGCACGTTTCTTCGGTTTTTGCCACGTAAAATCTGGACTGCAGCAACGCCTCACGATTTCTCTTTTTTTTTTTTTTCCTCCCACAATGCTTTGCGGTTAGGGTTGTCGTGTGTGTGTGTGCACTGTCTGTGGTGCTGAAGCTGCGCGTGCCTCGGAGACTGCTACCATAGGAAATCCACCCGAGCATCCTTCCACGAGAGGACCAGCGCGAGGGGTCGGTTTTTTTTTTTTTCCACGGTTGGAAAAACTGATGGTTGGGAAATTCAGGAATTTTCTGCCATCTGTTCAGGCCTTATTTATCTCTCTATAACTACGATAAGCCTTTATAGTTCTTTTACATCTCTTCTTAAAGCACAAGCCACGAACCGGAGACGCTCCTGAAGCCGTTTTCTTGTTTTTTTTTTTTTTTTTTTCTCGAGGTTAGTCGTCTCTCCGGTGCCGCCGCCTGCCCAGCCGTCTTCGCCGCTCCATCCCGCATCCTTTATGCACAGCACGCTGCTCCGGTCCTCCCCAACAAAACACACCCTCGTGTCCGAGCACCATGGCCCGCTCCTGCCGCTTCCACTGAGAGACATGGAAGCCAAACAGCACCAGATAAAGAGCCTAAAGAGCTACCCGGAGACCGGCGGCCGGAGCCTGGCGGCAGCCGCCGGGGGAGACGGAGGGGGCGGCGGCGGCGGGTACCGAGCCGGCTCGGCGGAGATGGAGATGGAGGCGAAGATCCAGAAAGCCATCGACTTCAAGGCGGAGGGTCATCGCTGCTACAAGGAGAAAAAATTTCGGGAAGCGATTGGCAAGTACCACCGGGCGCTGCTGCAGCTCAAAGGGGTGCATGTTGTCGACGGGACGACGGGCTCCGAGGTCAACCTGCTGAACCAAGCCGCGGCCAAGCTGACCGAGGAGCAGCGGAGAGCCGTGGAGAGCACCGAGATCGAGTGCTACGACAGCCTGACAGGTGAGCGGCACCGGTACACCCCCGCAAAGCACTCGGACCTCTGCAGCCTTGAAGTACTGCTCACACTATTGTTCGTTCCGGTTCGTCGGCTTTAGACAAGCTGTGGGCTGTAGGTCCCCTATTTTCGCAGGTACTGGATTTCTCTTGCGCAGAGGCAGGTGAAATAACACGGAGGTTAGTCCATAAGAATGAAGGAATCGATCATAGTGTGTCTTTGTCAGCTGAGGAATAGTACGTGGTGCAGATTTAATGGGGAATAAAGGGGGGATGTTTGAACTGTCTGACCGAATTAGTGCGTTATTAAGCCTAGTGAGGCCATTTGCCAGCCGTTACAGAGAAATGTCACAGTTCAATTAACACATCTTATCATTGCCATACCAATTTCTGGCTCATGCACAGCCTTTCAAGTGCTTTGCCACTGGTTTTCAGTGCATTGCTGCCTTTTCCAGTAATTTCATTATTATATCGAGCGAGCATGCAGCCCACTACTGTGTGAATTTGACACAAAGAAAAGAGAGGAGAAAAAAAAATAAAGTTTCAGTGCCAAAAGCCTCATGTAATGGGAAATGTATACATGTTTTCATTATGTATGTCTGAGCCAAGTTCACCATGCTGTTGTGTTGTAATGTCAACAGCTGAAAAGGGTGATGTAAGGCTGTGTGTGCCGGCACCGCTTAGCGGGGACTTGCAGGGACAAGGTTAGAAAAGAGAGACTCGTTACTGTTCCATCACTTTAGTATTTACACCCTCATCTCATGTCAGTGCTCATTTGCTATGACAGACGTATTCAAAGTTCCAACTTTTAATAAGGCTACAGTATATGTGGGGGCTCCAAAAACAGACCTATTAAATTAGAGCTTATTTTTAGTAGCCATTATAGTGTCAGAAAATACTGAAATTGTCCATCACAATTTTTTTTTTAAAGCCCAAGATGAAGTGTTCAGAAGTCTTGTTTTGTCCAACCAACTAAAGACATTAAGTTTAAATTGATATAAAAAAGAAAATCCTCACACTGGAGAAATCGGAAGAAGGACATGGTTGGCATTTTCGCTTGAAAAATGACTCAATCAATCTGAATCGATTTATTAAAATAGTTGCCAATTAATTTTCTACAGATATACTTATCAATTAATCAACTAACAGTTTTCTTTGCACCACTGAAGAGGGACCCTGTGTGAAATTCTAGTTTTAAGACTTGAATTGTTGTAGTTTATATTGTGCTATTATGTTTTAGAAATCATTATTCCCTTAAGCCCAAGTTCTAATATCTTGTTTTGTCTGACCAACAGTCAAAAACACAGAGTTTACTGTCATGAAAACTGGGAAAATAGCAAATAGTCACATTTGAGAAGCTAAAACAAGTGGATTTTTAGCATTTTCCTTTAGGGAAAAAAGGACTTAAATAATTGATCAATAATCAAACATGTTACCAGGTAATTTTCTGTCAATCAAATAATCGATTAATCAACGAATCATTTGTACTCTAGAGTACTGGTTGGTTTCTGGGTGCCAGGGAAAATAATGAAACTGTCTTGTATGTAAGGGGTCACTCGGGGCCCAATAACAAATCCTCCAAGGTCAAGAAAGACCACCTACAGTATGTTTAAGATATCAGGATGCAGGGTTGCTGAAATGAGGCCTGCTGTTTATCTTAGATATTCTTTTCCACGTTTCATTCGCCTCCCTCTTGTAGCGTACGATGTCAGAGCTGGAGGAAAGTCACCTGTCAAACTGACTGGATACCGTTCATCACCATGTGAGGTCAGGCTGGATTAAAGTAATCAGGGAGTAATGCGTTATTAGTTTAGTAGTGTTGATTTAAGCAACAGAGGAGTGTGCTGTAGTAAGAAATGCAAACATTATTATTGTAGTTATTGAGGAAAAATGATAAATAATGTATGGTCTTAGCTCTGCCCTAAAATCTTAATTATGACCACAGTATGTACTCAGCATGCAGCAGATCACAATGAATGTTGGTATCCAGAGGGAGAGGATGATGACAACGATGATGATGATGATGAATAACGCACACTTGCACTAAAGCAGTTATATCCCATCACTTATGAGACATCACTACCTATGTGAACGTTGAGATTTTGGGTCATGAGCGTGGCACGACAGAGGGGGGAAGTGGGGATGTTGTGTCTCGTTGCTGTCCCAGGCGCTGCCAAGTTGGCCTGTCATGATGCATTGAAGGTCGCCTCGTTCTGCGCAGCATTCAGGGCCTGTCTGGAGCCTGTAGGGAGGCCACTGTGGCGTGATGGAAAGATGGGGGAGGGAAGGCGAGTAGCGGTGGAGGGAGAGTGAAATAAGAAAGGGGGGGAAAAAAAAAAAAGGGAATTGGGGAAGGAAAAAGGAGGAGGGAAGCAGTAGATATGGTAGAAATGATAGAGGCAGAGAAAGGAAGTCAGAGTTGTGTAAGAGGAAAAACCTGCATGGAGACGAACGGTAGAGAGCAGTAAAGGAGGAGGGGGGGCAACTAGCACGCGACAGGGGGCCATATTTACCATGGCAACCATGACTGGGCCTTTTCCCTGTTGTAGTATTAATACTGTTCATACCCTCCCCTCACCGCTGCTTCAAACAAGTGTGTGTGTACACACAAAGAAACCTCACTTAAACCTGGCTTTGCAAGCAATGACAATGTTTACAGGGACAACAGTTATGTAAGTGCTTTACTCTGATAAGACCGCACTCTGAGAAAGATGTTTGGTAACACTTCATAATGCAGCCTGTGATTCACAGTTTAATTTCCTTGTGTGAATCAGGTATCACTAAAATACTTACCGGATCCCACTGGTACTTCAATATCACACTCAAACTCCAGGCGTTTATTTATGTCTTCTACTTCACTGTAGGATTTGGAATAAGGACAAGTCAAGAAATGGTCGGTACCTCTGAAAATTTGTTCCTAACAGGCGTATTCATCCAGCACTGCAGCAGCTTATAACAGGTACGCTGGAGTAGAAAACAAACGTACCTTTCCTCAAATGTACAGCTATAGAAGGTTTCAGTTGTCATCCATTACTTTATAACATAATAAAGTAAAGTAAAAATATAAGAGATGAGGGGGGGTATTGCTTTCAGCACTGCTCGTCCTGCCATTTTTCTCCGAACCCATTGATGACATTGCTGATTTTGTTTAAGTGGAGTGTATTGGTGTGCATGTGCATTTGTGTGTTTTATCGTCTTGACTTTGTTGTGACGAGGACAAGCTTTTTCTGTCCCTGTTTGTGCGCCTTGCATTAGTGGAAAGTGAATGAGTGCATTTACTTTAAGTACAGTTTTGAGGTACTTGTGCTGTACTTGAATATTTCCAACAAAAATAAACTTATGAAATGTGATGCATTGCTATGGATTAAACTATAGCGTCAGCAATTAGTCGATTAATTGATTGACAGAAAATTAATCAGCAACCATTTTGAATTGAATAATCGTCATTTTTCAAGCAAAAATGCCAAACATTCCCTTGCTCCATCTTCTCAAATGTGAGAATTTGATGCTTTCCTTTTGTCTTGTATGTAAACTGTGTGTATCTTTGGGTTTTTTACAGTTGGTCAGATAAAACAAGACATTGGAAGAAGCCACCTTGGACTGTGCGAAATTGTAACCGGCATTGTTCGGTATTTTCTGAGATTTCAATGACAAAACAAATAAACAATTAAGAAAATAATCAACAGATTAATCAGCAATAAAAATAATTGTTTGTTGTTGCCTTCGATTTAAATGATGCAGCAACATATGAAATAGTTCTGCCTGACTCCAACTACAACTTCAACCAACTACAACAGTAAAGTGCTACTTAAAAATTAATAATAATCCAATACTATTATATATATACATATAAAGTAAGACTCAAAGTGGCCTTTTCTCTGCATTAAGTGCTAATGAAGTACATTTTTTTGATAATACTAACATACTTTTACATTAACCTCCTCAGTGCAGGAGTTTTACTGGTAATGACGTATTTTTAGAGGCTTTGCTACTTCTGTTTCTTCTTCCACTGGTGTCTTATGTCAGTCACAGCAACTTTTTAAAATGCTGATGAATAAAATGTTTTTTACTGAATGCTGAGTGACTCAGCCACCATTTCAGCACAGTGAGCTACAAAACACAAGATGGGAAGATGTAAGTGGAGAAAAAAATATGAAAGGAGGATCAGAGCAGAGAGAGACTACATTTTTTTTCTTTTTTTTTTTTTTAAAAGGATATAATTCAGGAATGAAAGCGAGGCCAGCAACAGAGAAAATATTAGTTTTTTTTAACATTAAATACAGGAGTTGATGGTTAAAGAAAAGAGAAATGGAGAAATAAGTGTTAGCACCAATCGCCGGATTCTGTCAAAGACGATGGAGGATGAATGTCCTGTTTGCTGGCCTTGTTAAAGAGACACCTTGAGTCTTTATGTCCCTGCAGGGCTATATCTAAATGGGTTACACCACCACCGCCACTGTCTGTGTCTGTCGCAGTTCAAAGGGGTGCAACATGTTGGCCAGAGGCAGACTGCCTGCCAGCCTGTCTCAGCCTTCCATCCACCCATCAATACAAACGCACTGTGAGGCACATACAGAAATAACAGATGTGGCTGCAGTTTGTTTACTGTTTTACCTGATATCGATCCAGAAGAAGCACTTTCGACAGCAGGAGCAGCAGTTTCCTGAAACAGCACATTTAGACAGACTCGTATCAAGTGGTTTAGAAGCTGTAGTAAGTTTTAAGTTCAAATGCACATTAGAAAGTGTAAGGAGAATGAAAAAAGGGAGCAAGATGGTGTGATCCTGTTGTGATAGCGATCAGCCTGACTTTTCATTAACTCCTGCTCGCTCTGAACTCTGCCTGAAATCTCCCTTTGTTCCTCCTGACCGGCTCAATCTGTGAATGAGTCATAAGTCACAGCGTTGGGAGAGACGCAGCAGGAGGGGATGAGTGGAACTGTTTGTTCGTAAGACCATCCACCTTTTTATTCAACTGCTGCCGCTCGCAGTTGCTCCGCTCGCCATGATGATGATCAAGCAATTTCTGCCCACTCATCACATCAAAAAAAAAATGTTAAAGGAATGAAAATAAAAAGACAAACATTTTTTTTTTTAACAGTGAAACAAACATGCATCTGAAACTAAGAAAAATGTGACTTTCAAATATGTCTTTTGTATTTACATGCAGAGGCAGTTATTGTGTTGGATAGTTTTTTTTTAGATGAAACGATTTATTGTTTAATAGAGAAAGTAACCAGCAGATGAATCAATGGTGAAAATAATTATTTGCAGATCTTAGGTCTCTTGGGGAAACAAACTCACCATTTTGCCTGTGAGAACGTGCTAATTTAAATTTCATTTCTGCTAATGTGCCATTGGAAACTGTAGGCGAGACGTGAACATACTGTATCTTTAAAGGTGACACCCTATTGGGCTGGAGGATTTTGTAGCGCAAGGTTCAGGTGAAAGTGGCTGTTCTCCCTGGAGCCTTTACTCAATCTAAACACTGTTCTTGTGAACTGGAGACTAATCTGGACTACCACTATGTTTAGCTGTGATAATGGTCCAAGACTAAGACGTGCTGTATACTGTAGTCATTTTTAACCTGGATTTTCTTTTATTATTTTATTTCATTTCATTTCATTTTATTTTATTTTGCCCACTTGGCTACAGCAGAGCAATCTTTAGACAATATCACCTGTAGAGTTAATATGCTGAACGTGTTGCCAAAAAGTTGCCTATTTACACATCCAGCAGATATCGAGCAACTTTTTCGTTCATTCGGAGTCATGTCTGTGTCCACCTGATGAAATTAAGTCCAATATACACTTTTGTAGCTCTGTTTTTGCTCTCTACCAACTCCTGAAGGAAATATCCAGCTTCTTAGCTGGTCACTAACTTTGTCTATGCTATGAAAGCAGCGAAAGTGATCTTAAGCAGCAAGGTTGCCAGTCAGAAAACCAAAACAATGACCTGAAAAACACTAAATTGCTCCTTTAGAACTGAGGTGAACTGCAGGGTCAGGTGATAATTGACGGTTTTTTACTGTGAACAACCCCTTTTACATTATACCTAGTCATTTGGTCAATTGTTAATACAAAAATATGCATTTTCAGTGTTGTTCTGCATCATTAAAGCTGGTATAACTTTAATGTCTGTTCCTAACCTGATTAGGAAACTATTTCATTTGCCCAAAACGCAGTAACAAAAACATTAAAATCCATTCATGCCTAGAACGACTGGAAAATCACGCCATTTCGTACTGCAACATTATGTATATCCTTTTCTGAATATGTGTGTGTGTGTGTCCCAACGTGTGTCCTGTATTGAGAGCCTCAGTGTCATCACACCAAGGCCATCAATGAACTTTTGCACCATGACATGCAATTATAGGCCTTAAATAAGCCTTTAATGAGCCTGCTGGTGACATCAACATCTGTTACTGCAAGGCCAAAAATAAAAAGCCCTTCCCTCGTTGTAGTACCATCACAAGACATAGTGCTATAGCTCCACTTCCTCAACGGTCTTGAAGATTTACCACATCACAGTCTCTAAGCCCAGTCTTGCTTCAGATGGAGGCTGCTGGGCCTGCATTAGAATAACATCAGCCATGAGTAACACCACAGACGGAGTGATTTCACCAGTCCACTCTAACCCACTGCTAGTGAACAGTCAATGCCTGCTTACAAAGGCAGAAAAGAACAGAAAACTCCTCCCTTTCATCTACTGCCAGCTTTTTCACCAGGGGATGTGGTGGAGTGCATGAAATAGACACAGAAGGAGAGCGTGAGGAGGAAAGAAGATGGGGAGAAGAATGTTAGATAGGGGGGTTATAATACTAGGAGGAAGCAGGGTTGTATAAGCAGTTGGGAGAGGAGGAGGAGTTGACCGGTGCTTTGTAGAGAAGAAATGCACTATGCAGCGTGCTCGTAAGAGGATGGAGGAGAAAGACATGCCATGTGAGGGTGAGAAGGGGGATGGAGGGAGGTATGGTTGGTGTTTTTCCTCCCCTCTGTGCATGTACGTCTGCCATTGGAGGGGTGGCCAGAGCAGAGCCGTGGGAACGTTGTGTGCCAGAGCTGCAGATGGCGTGGCATTGCTGTCAGGGGTACGACTGGCGCTCCCTCTACTGTACCACTCACACTGTACTGTCCTCCCTATACAAACCCTCCGAATTACCTCACAGCTCAGAGAGAGAGAGAGAGAGAGAGAGATTTGGAGGATGGGGGAAGGGGTGAGTCAATAGAAAAGATGCAGAGGCTGAAAGGGGGGAAGGAGAAAAACCGAGGGAGCGGGAGAAACTGGACAGAACTCTTAAATATGAGGGGATTATACGAGGGAGGAGGGAGGGTATGACTGTAAAGGAGAGTGACAAAAGGGATTGAGAGGAGGAAAATGCTTGCCTCTATGACCTCTAAGTAGTGAAGGGAGGGTTTTCAGAGCTGCATTTGTATTACTTTTTTCATTGAGGAGAGGACATCGCTGAGAAATCCAATCCAGAACAAACTGATTTATATCACAGCCCTGACAGGCCCAGATGACTCCTGTCAAAACAGTAAATAAGATTCAGTCATCTGTCAGGGAGAAAAGGAAATGAGGGGAAAGGCAGGGACTCGGGGAGAGGGAGAGGTAGACAGAGAAGAAAAGGAAATGGAAGTAACCAGAAAAAACGTGGGCTAAAGTTTTATTTTTTTTATTGGCATGCCCAGTGTGAACCTACAAAAAACTTAAGAGTGTACAAGCCAACAACACCAACAGAGAATCAAAAAATAAGTTAATAACACAAGACTACAGCATTGCTTTTAGCTAAATGCTAATGTCAGTGTGTTGTAGCATGCTCAAAGTGACAAGGTTAATTAGCAGGTATAATGTTTACCATGTTCACTCTCTTAGTTTATCGTGATAGCATGCTAGCATTTGCTAATTAGTGCTAACCTTAAAGTACACCTGAGGCTGATGGAAATGCTGTTAGTTTTTCAGGTATTTGGTCATAAACCAAAGGACTGAACAACATTTTTTTCTTAAAGATAGTTTAGTTGAGTTGTACAAGTAAGTAAAAAGACATAATACGGGAATAAGGACTTATAAGGAGATCTCATCAAAAAAGAGTACATACAGTACGTCAAATGCTAATTACAAGCATACACTACAGTTGCTATTAGAGATACCAGGATAAATGAGGGCACAAGATACAAAATTCAGATGGTCTGGCTGGAGCCAGGGTCAGGGTTTCAGATGTGCCAAATATAAGTTGATTGTATTACAGTATTCATCACTTTTGAAAAAAAATTCTTAACATTTAATTCTAAGAGTTTACCAGTTCAGAAAAAAAAGAATAAAGCTCTGTGTTTGGCAGAATAACGTTTATCACAATCTGCTGACACCTCAGAGATTTATTATAATGCTTTTTGTACCCATGCGTTTGCGTTATGTTCTGTGTAATTACATTTAAAAAATCAAACACATTGATTTTTGAAATGTAATCTCTTTTGATGTGGACTGACTGTTGTGTGAAATAATGAATAAACTGAAGGTGACTGTCGAAGCTTTTTTCAATTTTTTTTTTTTTTAGTCTGTAGTTGGAAGTCGTTGCATTAGCTGAGAGAAAACAGATGCCCTTTCCTGACACCCTCAGAGAGAGTGAGTGAGAGGAAGATAGAGAAATGCAGAATATTCATCCTCCTGTAAACCATCAGTAATGACAATTTGCTGAAGCTATTTGTGCATATCTAACACCCCGTGCTCCAGTGGACAGAGCAGAGTAAACCAATTAGCTGTTTATATTTATCCATAGAGCTCCATGCTGATAAAAAGCCATGTTGGTCGCTATCTGAGCTTTCCCTACTCCCTACTTCCCTGCCTGCTCTGCCCTGACTCTGAATGCTTCATTACATGCACAGCCGGCGGGTGACATTGAAAACTCGCTCTTGTTACAACCTGTTTGTGACGGCAGTGGAATGTAAAGGTTGTCTTGAGCCTGTTTTGCTGATCCAGCTCTGAGGTGATCCTCAGCCGAGTAGACTTACCAGATTTGATTCCCACTGGTGCTGTTTCATATTTTCACAAACTAAATTACAAAGCGAAGTCTGGGGTTAAAATGTGAAATTTAAAGCTGCTGTAATTCTATATCAACAATGGATTAAGCTGAGGCTTGTTTGTAAAAGGGGTCACTTGGAGTGATGAACCCGCAGAGAATTATCTCTGCAGTTCCCCTCATCTCTATGGCGCCTTAATGCATCCAAATGTGGAGCAAATTTTAAACAAATTTCCAAAAAATTCAGCAAAAGAAAATGCGAATGAATGTATTTCCATCCACTACTGTTTTGTGAATATTAAAGTTGGGCGCCACTAAACCATTGCAGGAGAAGAGGCCGCTACAAGATGATGTAAGTAAAAGAGCACCAGTCAAATCTAAAACAATGGAAAACCATTTGGAATCGTGATGGAAATATTAATTTGGGGGAATGTTACAGTGTCCTAATTGCTTGACACAGATCTGATGTCTTTGCTTGCCGCAATTTTTTGTCTATTCAGTGACAAGTCACCTGTTTTATGTATGTCATGATTTATTCGCTCAGTGTCTTTCCATTGCACTGCTGAAATTGTTTTTATCAATATATCTTTTCAGCCTTAGCCAAGCTTAAAATTTTTTTTTGCAAAATTTTACCTTTTTCCTGAATTTCCAGTATTTCAACTCAGTTTTTTAATGTGCATAGAAACAAGTGGATGGAAATGCACCTTGGTTTAACAGGGGGAAGCTTTATTGTTTTGGTTCAATCCCACCGATCTCATCTGTTGTTTACAGCTGCAGCGGGCAGCTGTTTTCAGATAAAAACCCACTGTGCACTGCCTGCCTAGCACCAAATAACAATTACATATAGAGACTTAGTGGAGCATTTGGCAAATAAAAAAAAAATAAAAAATTGTACTTTGACATTCATCAATTCACCAGAAACACAACTCCAAATGAATACCAACGTTGCTCTGTATCTTCAGGTTGTGTAAATAAAAAACTGTTTGCTAACAAGTTCACCAAATCAACTTAAAAGGTGATGTCATGTCAATGTGTTGATTACACTGTTCCTAAGGGATAAAAAAAAAAACAGTTTAAGGTTATTGATAGGATGTAAAATGTATTTTCATTTTTATGTCTTTTTTGTAGCTGGGTATCAATGATACATATTATTTTGATAAGATCTGGTCCATATTCTCTACTACTGGATTGTCTCTATACCTGGTGTTTTTTACAGCCTTGCCTATGAAAAGTGAGGCTACCAACACGTGGCTGTATCATTTTTATAAAAAAAAAAATGAAAGCTCATGTTTTAGCCATTAATTTACTTCAGGTACTTTGTCTACTACCTTATAGATTAAACCTGACTGAATAAAATTATGAGCCAAACCATTTGGCACTTTTCTCTGTTGACCTTTCCAAACATTCTCTTGTCTATCTTGTTACTGCTTAATGCACAGAACATGTTTCTCAAGGTAACTGTACATAGATTATCCAGACAAATGTGGAAAAATACAAGAAGTGGATCAATATTAGCAAATACAGCCCTAACTTTAATTGACAGTATTTGACTTGAGAGTACGTGGTTAGGTTTTTAGAGTCAGTGTGTTTGACAGCAGCAGAACACAGTATCCAAAGATCTGCAGAGCTAAAGGCACGAGCCTGCCCAGTGTCAACAGTTGACATCACCAATCAGATAATGGCCCAGCTAAGGGCCACAACAAAATTATATCCCTGTCAGGGAGTTCCACTACAGATATAACCTCGATAGAAGTCTTTTTTATGCTTTATTAAACTGCTCTTATCTGCTATTTGAATGTCTGTTTTTGCTCAGGAGAGTAAAATTAATATGGATAGTCCTGGATCCTCATTTGGCCCTCAGACACTTAAGGATATAAAAAAAAAAATTACCAGTTGTAATGCGTTAAATAAAATCCTAACTTCATGAACTGCTCCTCATTTCCTTTAGAGTCCTCAAGAAACCCCACAAAGACCCACCCTGAGTACTACAGGCTTATATTACAGACAAGAGGAAATTGCTCAGCTAAAGTTCTGGAAACAGCAAAGTGCAATGGAGAGCATTAAATGATTTCTTCTCTGGTGAAGTCATAGAGAAGATAGCTTCCTCACTTGTATAAATATTTAAGGAGATGAGCATTAATCCTGAGTCAGCGACTATTTTTGGAGGGCGGAACAATGTAGGAGGGTGGAAATTGCCTCCTTGGCACAGCCAGGACCTTTTGTGATGCATGAGTTGGGGCTTGAGGACAAGGCAGGTGCGTTAAAAGGTGGAAACACTCAGCATGTTGTATGATTGTTTTTTTTTGTTTTAACAGTTTGTTCACAATATAACAGTTCTTTTTATCAAGTGGGAGATATGGGGAATATTAGAGATAACAAATTTGCTGTTTTTTTCCTGATCAGTTGCCCCTAAATATGGTCTGGATGGAAGGATGTGAAAAGGGCATGAGCTAAGCTAATCGGGTGCTGGCTGTAACCTTCCATTGAACAGATTTAAAGGTAAGAGAGTGGCACTGACCTTATCATCCAAATCTTGACGAGAAAGCGAAAAAGCACATTTCCCCAAATGTCAAATCCTTCCTTTAATCCAAGCCATGCAGTATTCAGGGTGTATCAGCACAATTCACTTATGGAGGTACGTGATTGAGTTTTCCTCATCCAAATCAAATCTCTTTACTCACCAATCCTCCAAAATCCACACAAATGTACACTTCTCAACCTTTACCATGCTCACAGCATACACTCTGTCTGTATTCCTCAGTATAGTCATGCTCATCGAAAAATATTCACTGACTCATTTGTAAGGCTGGTCCCGGCACACTACACTTCCACCTATCCCCAGAGGGGCCTGCGGAGGCCTCCGAGACGCACGCAGTCGAAAACGAGCAATAAGAGTGAGTAATTATGAGGGTTTTTTTGACACCATATGGAGCTGCATTAGTCTTCTGCTACTGTGACACAGAATCAAAGGGATCATCTGCGCCATTTGTTTTAAGTAAAATGTTAATTGATGACAAGTTGAGCTTTTATCATCTCTGTGTAATAATAAGTCATAGTACTATGTATATTTCCACAACCTCTACAACAGCTATGAAATGTGGGGTTGAAAGCTTCTCCGGAATCAAGACACAAGAACAAGGGAAACAAAAAGTGCAAGGGAAGAGGAAAAAAGTGGGTTTGCAGTGGAAACAAAGGGGCTGAGAAGGAGGAGGGTAATGCAGGTGGTGGCTGGTGAAGGTAGGTTAATGCTGTGTCGTGTCAGTGCAGACAGGCCCTCGTGATACAGTGAGCTAGCAACTGTAGCCCTGGCCCCCTCAATAACAACAAAAGGCATTCGCAAAAACGCTTTGGGTGGAGCTATTCTTAGTGGGACTGGGGAGGCCGGCTACGCTGTCCCGGAGCTGTGACGTCAGCACGTTGAATCAGATTTTGCTCCAAAATGTATCTGTGAGGCAATTTCACGATGATGACTACACACAGCTGATTTTGTCTCTGTAAATAAGTCTGTTGCAGGAGTTTGACATTTGGAAAGGAGAGACGGTAGATGCGGTGACAGGTGAGAGGAGGGCAGGGCGGTCTTTTCACCAAGGGGAACAGGGACACGATCAGGAAAAAATGGAGGAGGGAAGGACAAGAGTCAAAAAGGGATGCCGTTTGTAGGGATGTGTGAAACAAGGAGATTGTGTCTCTGTGTGAGAGCATCAGTGAGAGTGATTGGTCCCTCCGTCCGCCATTATCTTCCCGCAGAACTAATTACAAGATGATGGACAGCAGACTAATCACCAGGGTCACGAGTGGCTTCAAATTAGCCGGACTGTGGTGTCGCGCCTGGTGTGATGGAGATAGACAGGAGAGGAGGGGACAGAGAGGCGGGGGCGGGGTGCATGGGTCCAGAGGGAAGATGAGGTGATGTAGAGGAAAAAAAAGGACTAAGGGTAAAAAAAAAAAAAAAAAAAGTATCATGGAAGAGCAGAAAAGAGGAAAGTGATAGACGCTTCCAGTGCTCGCTCTGTCTGCTTCTTCCCCATTAATACTTCTGTACCTCTTATACAGAAATTCTGTCATTATTTTCCCTCGACTGTTTCTGGATTTCGTTTTTTTTTTTTTTTTCTCTGTGCTGTCTCAATCTCTATCTTTGTCCTCCCTCGCTCCCTGTCTCTTTTGTCTTACTTCAGCTTCCTGCCTTTTTTTTCCCTCTCTCCCTCTCTTTTATTCTTCACAGGCGTTGGTGCTCTGTCTGCTGAAAGAAAGCGAGTCTCTATGCAGGCTCTGTTTTTTTCAGACATGAGGCTTCAGGCAAACCAGTGGGGTTCCTGAGCATGTGTTAACCACTCCCATTCACCGCACCTCTCATTCGACATTCAAGCAGCGGAAAAACACACACACACATACACAAACACGTGAACACACACTTGCCCACATACACACACTCACGCTTGACAGCTGTCTTTGCACCTGTTGGGTTTTCTCTGGGCTAAGAAATCCAAATACCTTCTCCGACGCATTTTTCTGCTCCAGTTTTTTCCCCCAATTTCCTGCAATTTGTCCACTTCTGCCCCTTCTTAAAAATCTGGCAGTGAGACACAGGTTCCTCAGAAAGAGAAAGGGAAATAAAAACTACACCCATGACACCGACACTAAATGGGCGGACACAAAGCCAGCGTCTCAGCATCACATACAGCCTGGGCTTTTGTTTTTTTGTTTTTTCGTCGTGCCTCTGTCTATCTGTCTCCCTGCCCGGCCTGCTCCGATGATCCCGTCATTATCACACCCTTAATGCATCTCACCACATTCTACATTCCCTCTGGCATGCCATCCATCTGCCTAATGGGCCAGCAGGGTGCGGCCGGCCAGTCATCACTTGTGCGCACTGCTTTTGTGTGCGTATGTATGTGTGTATATTTGAGCAGTCAGGTAGCTTTTCAGCCGTTGTTTGCATCAGACAGTTCACTGGAAATCATCTGTGTGGTTTTGTCATCAACCCTTGTTTACACACGCTTGTTTGTGAGCAGTCACCTGTGTAGCTGTGAATGTCTGTGCCATTGGAGACTGTGTCTCTGTTGTATGCGTTGTATAATGTGTATTGGATAAGTGTGCGGTCGATTGTCCTCTCTCTTACTCTAACTGCCATTAGGCCGTTATGGACTGGGACTGTAACTAAATGAACTGAAAGTTAGGTTCACGTCCACGCCACAGGAGAGGGATGGTGTGTGGAGGGATGAGAGCAGTCATGTTGTAGCTGGATGGTTGTAAAAAGAAAATAGAGGAGTGGAGTCTGCAGAGACTTGCGCAGGCGAGGTAGAGGGCATCTGAGGTGATCCCCACTGATCCGGGCTGAGCAGACTTATGATCACCGAGGAAGAAACGGTCGACCTTGCTGCCATAAAAAGAAAAATAGGTGTGTGTGTGTGTGTGTGTGTGTGTGTGTGTGTGTGTGTGTGTGTGTGTGTGTGTGTGTGTGTGTGTGTGTGTGTGTTGTGTTGATGATAATAAAGTTATATAGTTTATCTACTTTTTATATAGCATCTCTCATACACAAGACGTATCTCAAAATTATGAGGAAACAAATCAAACCGAACAGTTCAAATAAAAACAAAAAAGGAAAAGGGGGAGCTTTAAAAATATTTTTTTAACAATAATTTTGGTCTATTGAAATTAATTTTTCTAGTTATGGGTATCATTCCTATCCGGTAGTCTGTATAAATGGTGGATGTCATTTCCAGACCTCAGCTCACTTGAAAAGTAAGACCTGAGTTGTACCTTTTTTAAATCTGTGTTTTCATCATGATGTAATGCATTTCCAGCGCCCTACCCCATTTCTAATAGCATGTGAAGGAGGAAAGTTCATGTCTACAGCTGTGTCTCGAGGCAGTGACTCAACAAACACACACACAGACACTCACACTCACACGAACACACAAAGACACAAACACACACACACACACACACATTTTTACTTCTATCTTTGTGAGGGCACTCACTGACATAATGCAGTCTCTAGCCCTTAACCCTAACCTAAACCTAATTCTAACCTCAACCCTAAAACCAAGTCTTAACCCTCAGACAGCCCTTTCAAGGTTTCTCAGAAAGTGAGGATTTTCCAAAATGTCCTCGCTCTAATGGTCTAAAACTCAAACCAGTCTTCACAATTTATAGCCATACAAGTACATGCACACGCAATACACACATGTGATAAACACACCTACAATACGCACAATACATTCCATGCATCTTCCAGACACATGCAACTTCAACCACTAAATACCAAAATACAGTGGTTGTTATTGAATTGGTCTTTCCCTGATGTCCACGATGAATTATTTAGTGTTTTGCAATTGTGTTGTTGACGGGCAGTGCGTGCGTGCGTGCGTGCGTGCGTGCGTGCGTGCGTGCGTGCGTGCGTGCGTGCGTGTGTGTGTGTGTGTGTGTGTGTGGCTGACAGAGCTCCATTAGTCCTGCTCAAGTGATGAAATACTTGGTCCTTGACCACTTCTCACTTCATTTGCTTTATGTCCAAGCACTCTTCACACCTTACACACCTTACACACACACACACACACACACAAGAACAGTTTCTAAAAATATTTTTTTGAGGTTCGGGGGGGATGACTGGCAGAGAAGCATTAAATGTTTTGAACACGCTCCCTCTTCTCCTCACCCTATAGTCTCCCATAGGTCTCACCTCTTCTCCTCTACTTCACCCCCAGCCTCTCATACAAACCACTCCTCCCCTCCTCCCTACCTCTCTCCCCTCTCCGTGTCTCACTCCTGACTCACCCTGCCGCCCAGCAAACAGTCACTGACTCATGTTATTCACAGAGCTGTCGGTGTGTCAAGGGCAGACTCAGAGGAGAGAGGGGGGATGGAGGGGGGTGGGAGGGGAGGGGATAAAAGGGAGTCAGATCAGGAAGACAAAGGGTGGGGTGCGAGTGCTGGAGGAGATATGCCAGTGGAAGGGAAATTATTTTTGATATCAGATAGGTTAAGACTCTGTCAGGGAGCGAAGGAGTGATGGGGGGAAAAAAAGGGATGAAGCGGAGCAGGGTGGAAGCAAAACCTCAAGTGGTTGTGATCCCCAGAGGAATAGTGTTTGAGTGATCAGATATCTGAGCCATAAGCAGGCTTTTAAAGCTTTAGTGGACTAAGGTGTGTGTGCGTGTGTGTCTGTGTCTGTGTCTGTGTCTTTACTAATGCAGTTATTCTGACCTTGCAGTAGCTGATCTCAGAGCTGTTGAGAATTGCTTCAGTGAACTTCTGCTGCAAGATACACGTATAGGATTGATGACTACACTGAAATACTTTTTCTTGAGTACCCTATGTTGCATTTTCTGGCAGTTTTTCAAACAGCAAAGTAGGTACAAGTTTGTCTCTCTTGGTCTCTGTACTTTACCACTCACATCTCATCCCAAAGCATGTCTGCAGTATCTGTCGCTCACTTGATCTCGGCATCCTCCTCTCCTGCCCTTCTTTTTCTCCTCTCTCCGGCTGCCCTCAGTACTTACAACACATCTGCTAAGTCAGGGAAATAAGACTTAAGCGTCCATCACAGCATTCAGTCCGTCATTCCCAAGCTGAATTTTTCCCCATTCTTCTATTTTACATGTTGAGCTCCGGAGCAGCATGTAGAGACTTTACTGCTTGTGCGACGGTTTTTTTTGTCTTCTCTACACTGTGAGACATTAATGTTGGCTATTTATAGTCAGCTCACTGCCATCCTGAGGAAGCACTGCGGAGGCTAAATTTTACCATGGCTCTATTAAAAGGCACAGAGTGAGATGTCAGCACAATATCCCCGTCTTTGTTGTTCACTCCTGGGTACTGCTTGTCGTTTAAACGCCACTAAAGTAGACTTGAGTTGTTTCCATGGGCAAAATGAGGCAAACAAGTCTATTTGTTATTTCAATGAATATTTAAGCATTTTCAACGTACGAACCACTAACCGGTTCCCTCTCTCAACTTCTGCAGCGTGCCTGTTGCAGTCCGAGCTGGTAAACTACGAGAGAGTGAAGGAGTACTGTCTGAAGGTGCTTAGCCACCAGAGAGACCACTTCAAGGCCATGTACCGAGCCGGCATCGCCTTCTATCACCTGGGTGACTACGAATGTGCCCTTCGTTACCTGCGTGATGCCAAGAACCGCGAACCCACAGGTGAGAATATTTAAATACAGTCACATAATAAATTACAAAGGTTGATATTAGTATGGCTGCAAGCTGTAGCTAAGCTCTTTAGTTTTAAGACGAACTGGAATTTATAATTTCAAGTAGGCTTCTAAAACACAGGCTTAAGGTTTAGCAAGTAAACACTACAGAATGTCTGTAAGGTATTTGATTAGTGTATTACTTACTGTACAATTGAGGCTTCATTACCTGAGCTAACAGATTGTGAAACAATCTTACATGTTCCATCATATCATATCATATCATATATCATATCATATATCAATAATGTTTTTGAATTGCGCTACTTGAAATTGGTAAAAGTGGAAATCAGTCCACATAAATTCAGATAAATGGCTTTCAAATGAAAACATTTCAGTGCTATAAAAGGTATCTAAATTTGACCATCAAGTATACAGGAGGGAGTACATCTCGCAATCAGGTATTCAGTTGCTTATAATCAAGTCTTTATCTGTGCTATTTGCTTCTTTATTTAGCATTTCTCCTCCAGATTTTTATCGCTGGCAGTGTTGGGAAGGCTTTGTAACACCATTTAGACCTGTTGGGAAATAAAATGTGTAATGAAAAAGTGTAATTCAGTGGTTAACTAAAGAATTTTAGATGCCTTCCTCTTGGTGCAATTTTCTTAGAGTGGTGAGGGCTGCGTTGGTGGTACTCCTGACCTCAGTATTTCTAAAATCCTTGTTACTGGACTATGTGTAATCTTGAAGCCTATTAAACTCTATTTCCTTCATCATAAAACATTTGCTGTCGATTTTCAGAATAACTTGAAGCTCACATTGTTTACATCCATATTTGCTAGCTAGCAGTCTTCGTCTTCCCTGCTTTTGTTGGTGCGTTGCTGCGTTTCATTGGCAGGACAGTGTATCACGTCACCCATGTGCCTGTTTCTGCACCTCGGCTTCTGACCCACTCCACTAGAGTTTCTGTCTGACATGATGAGCCACGAGCACCAAAGTCAAAGAGCTTGGCTGTTTAGATAAACAAAATAGAGCAACTTGGAAGCCCTGTTTTTTATATCAGAGAGTATGTGTGTGCTTGCAGGAAAATTTCCACATGTAGATGTGGTGACTGCGTGGGGCAGTATTCCCAGTTAAAAACATTAAGCATTTAGCCTTTTGCCTTTTACTTTTTTCCCCCCAAAAATGTATTTTTGCTTCGGGTAAATTTTGCAAGGTCACATTCTGTCTCATTGATGTTTTGCCGAGTTCAAGACTTAAAACTCTTTTTATTAAATATTTTCTGAAATGTCAACGACACTTTAGCTTCTGTAAATCTGTGCCACGTTTTAGCTCTGTCATAACCAAAGTCATCTTTGTCCCTTGATTTTCCGGCATGAAAGAAGCTGCATTAACAAATGAGATCACATTGGTCTGAGTATAAATGTGACTCCTCTTTTAATTTCGTTCTTTCTGACTCATACCCATCACAGACACCAATGTGCTGCGGTACATCCAGCTGACAGAGATGAAGATGAGCAAGAGTGGACAGCGGGAGAAAGAGAGCGGCAAAGAGTCCCAGGGCTAATCCTCGACCTTTTCACCCTCCTGACCCTTCAACCTTTGACCCTACGAGCAGTCCCAGATCAACCTTCCCTCTCCCCACCTCCTCTATCGACTCCTGACAGCAGCACAGCCCACAGACCGAAGAGATGGACCCAATCACCTGCCAGCCATGCACAAAAATGGGAGACATATCAGGAGCTGTCTGCAACCCTTCTCCTTTATCCTTCTCTTCCCTCCTTTTCTCCACCCTCATCCCTCAGGTGCTGTGGTTCCTCTCCCTAGACGCAGACAGCCGAGCAAACATAAAAAAATAAAAAAAAAACAAGGAAAATGCTGTATAATACTCATATGAAACAGTCATTGTGGTGAAGAAAAAAGGAGCTTCAGAACATACGCATCAATTAATGGACATTTGCGTGATTTAGTAAACGTTTTAAAATGCATTTAGTTTTTGCTCTCTTGCTCTCTCTCGGCCTTCTCTCTCTGTCTTATTTCGAAATCTTGAGGAGAATATTGGGGTTGGGAAGCTCGGCCACACCGGGAGGAGGGCAGGGGGCGTATGTGTGGAGGCAGTTCGGAGCGTAAGCAGGGGATAGTGAGGGGTATGCGTGACACATATCAAGACCATAGCCCAATTCGATTACACATCCTACCCCGACAGGGCGCACTCAGGCCCTTTACCCAGACATCTTTCATCTAGTAGAGAAAAAGTCTGCCTCTACGCTTCTTCAGCTCTATTGCTCTTCTGTCTCACTTTTCTTTCCTGGATGCCATTTTTTTTTTTTTTTTTTTTTTATTTCTGGACTTTTTTCAAGTCAAGGGCTAATTCAAATAATCCATTACTATGGGGATTTTACTTTGCTTTCGGTGTTCATCATACTCAGTAGTACGTCAGGTGTGCTATTGTGGAAACTAGTGTGTCTTGAATCTGTTGTCAAAAGCCCCTCCTGGGTTGCGTGTTGTCGTCGAGGCTGTCGAAGCCCCCCACCCCCCATCCCCTACCCCCTCTGTTCCCCCGTCAATGATGTCACAACGGAAAATAGCCAATGGGATCGGAGTTCCACCAGCCGCCGTTGGCCTGATGAAGATCCACTCTAAAGGTTCACAGCGAGGAACACTTTGACGTTTCTAAACCGAGGTCCAACCTTTTATCGCTAATGCTGAAGCTTCCCCAACATCGACAACGCACCGAGGAGACTCTTGGTAGCGTTAGTGCAGGGAAAACAATCGCACCCTTCTGTGCTGACAGTCCAAACCTCCATCTTGGGGCAATCAGCTTTAGTGCACTTCAACAAGAGTGAGCCATTTGAGATTTCTTCCTCTTTCAGTTTACCTTATGTCGATAGATAAAACACCTTTGTTTGGAAAAATTTTTCCCGACACAGAACTGTAACGACAGATACTTTAAAACACAAAATTAGCATTAGACACTACTGACAATATGGTTTGTGGATATCCATGACTAGCTGTCAGAAGAAACATAAATAATTTGCCACTGCTTCTCTTGTGATTTGTGAAGCTGGATCATTGATAATGCAAATATTGCTTTATAATAGCTTTACCACAGGCTTAAATCTGACTGCTTTGTCCTGCAGAAGGTCGGAGTGACGATTTGTGAAAGCATGACCTGAATTTCTCTTGTCTCTGATGCCATGAAACCCAGTTTCCTCTTTCCCATGTGCAAGCCCACCTCCCGCATGTAACGTTCTGCTCCAGAGAGTTGCTTCAGATGTTAGGGATGGGGATTACATCTGTCCTATTGCTTTCTGTAATGGCATGCTGCCACTAAACTGTTTGCTCATACCACTATTTTATCCATTCTGCCCTTTATAAACTCAGAAGGTGGCGACAGACTGTGACCACAGCAGTAGAATAGGTGTCAAATATATCTGGAAAACGGGGACCTTTAATAAATTAGGGTCACCTTCTGCCTTCGGACAAGGTGAGAGATAAGAGGTAATTCCTCTGTTTAAGAAATTCAAAAAGAGCGGGAAGAGGAAATCAAAGAAAGATGCTGTATAAAATATATCCTCTCCCCAGTTTTTTCCAGTGACCTGCTGGGAGGTAAATAGGGACCTAAGTGTGTCAATGGGACTCTGGAGAGACAGCACCACGCGTTGAAGAGACCGGCATGATACAGAGGGGCTCCAGTGGCGGGAGAAGTAGGCCATCAGCCGCAGTAAACCAGCTGCAGCTCTACTGTGGCAGCGGAGACACAGAAAAGTTTAGAGCTGATTTTTAATTATATACGACCATATTGTATTTGATTGCTGAACATCTCATTCCCCAAACTTCAGCCAATAATCTGCAGCTATAACAGCCTCCACTGCTCTGGGAACAGCTTTCCACACGATACTGGGAACTGGCTGCAGGGATTTGGTCCCATTCAGCCTTAAGATCATTTGTGATGCTGGGTGATCAGGCCTGGATCCCAGTAAGCGTTCCAGTTCATTCCCAAAGGTGTTGGATGTGGATGAGGTCAGGGCAAGTGGTTCCACACCAAACTGGGAGAACTATTCATGTATAAAAAGCACACCGTTGCCTAAACCAGTGGTTCACACACTTTTTAACCGTCATGACTCCTTTTGGATTCCTTCTTTCTTTACTCCTCCTAAATGAATCGGATTCATCGGAGCTGCATTTGAAATCACGCCCACGTTCATTCATTCAATACTCCCTTTATAATAGACACTCACTAGTTTACTCTGCAGTGAGCAGTAAATTGAGACTTGGAGCAATTACAAATCATCATCATCAATCATTGTTACTTTTTCGTTCCATTTTGGGAGCTTCTGAGGGCACTATATAGTGGATAAATATCACACTCTGATTTCAGACTCAAATAAAATGGTAGACAGGAAATTTAGTCCTCTGTATAGTAAATAGAGTGATTTCAGACGCAGCCATAGACATTCTCACAGGAGACATTTTGACTTGTCATGGCAGGAAAACCACAGCTGTTACTCATAACATTATCGACGACTCTTTTCAAGCAATTAATGCAATGCATCAGATAATAATGCTATTTGTTATGCCTGTGTTTGACAAATCAAAATGCATGCTGTACAAATTTCATTTCATTTTTGTCAGTATGTCCCAGCTCTGGGGTTGATTAGGACTAAAACATCAAATGCAGAAGCCCTCCTCTGCTCTTGACGTGCCTCTGTACTCTGTATTTTCTTTCTGTCTCTCTCTGGCCCTGGTTTCCCAGAGGAGATAAATCAACAAACAGCAGCGAGGAATGGCACCTGCAGGCTTGGTCTCCATGGCTGCCTGGGCTGAGTCTACTCACCCACGGGCCCCTCGGGGATAGGTCTCCTCCCGTGGTCCTCTCTCCATGGCACCAGTCCGCCATCTTGTTTTTGTCTCACTGTGCTAAGTCATTCTAGCTCGTGCACTACGACCGTCTAGGGATAACTAGCTGCACATAAAACGGGTTCATCTCTGGCTCGTCGGTTTTTGAATCATGGCAGAGCTGACTCCGAGGCTGTTATTGTGAGCATAATTTGACAACACGCTGTCTGTGCAAATAGAGATAGAGACACCTCATCTCTACATCAATGTAGCTTTGAAAACAAACAACAAAAAGCACAACAAAAAAGAGATGGAAAAGTGAAACTATTGGCTGTGTTATTTTTGCTCTTTTTACTTTGATGTCATTTGAGGTTAATGTTTGTCAAATGTCAGAGTAGTTTTTGTGAATATATGATACAAATGTACAAAAAAAAAAACAAAAATGGAAAGTTTTATGGTTGTGAAAAGCTTTACTTTACTGAAAATACTTTATCAATGGAAAAGAAAAGCAAGAGATAGAAAAGAGAATTTTACTAAAGCTCCTCACCAGAGCTGCTTTGTGACCGTGTCTGTATTTGTTGGTATTTCTGTTGACGTCGCTTTCGTCAAGGGATCCGGAATCGGCTTAGAGTATGTGCAATGCCCTTTGACCCCCCCCACCCCCACCTACCTTCCATCCTCTGAATGAACTTTGACCCCATGCGTCTGTTTCTGCACAGTAAGACAACCAGTAACACAGGAGCGAATGAGAACTCTGAGGAACTGGTACCAGAGCACAGAGCTGCTCCTCACAGCTGCAGACATCTGTCCTGTTTGTTTTTCGGGTTAATGAAGACATGGAAAAAAAAAAAAAAGGACATGAAGCTGGGATCGTCAAGGCTATGACCACGTTTTTGTCTCGCCTCGCTCCCTAGAGGCCTTTTTTGCCATTCCACATCCAAACATCCAACAGGTCTCCAACACTGGTTTTACTGAACTACTATCCCGGGAATGCACTTGATTGGTAAATGAAGATTATGAATAAAGTTTCAAACAAAGAGGAATGATTTTATTGTGTGGTCAAACCTTGATGTAAATTCAGTTTAAGGGTCTTTCTGCTAGTTTAACATGTCCAAGTCTGTTTACATGTCTTTAGGAGTATTACTGCATATGTGACAAAATTTTATAAAGCCTTTAGTGGCTTCCAAGGGAGACTAAAAATCTACTGGCGTGGCGTTAGAAAGAAGTGAGCCTACCAGACCCCTGCAGCCTGCTCCTCGTCTCTGCCTGAGGCTAGAGGCTACATTAGCCACCACTAGCATAACAACCCAAATGTGCACCATGGAGTCTATCGAGTTGAGCGGCATTGTGGGTAATGTAGGCACCAGGTTTTGAAATGCAGGATCCATGTGTTTTTGAAGCTTGACTCAGCTTCTGCTGTGTTGATTTTGACCATTTAAGTCATTAAAGTGCTCTGAATTTTTTTTTTTAAATTAGAACATCTACATTTCAACAACACTGAGCAAATGTCATCTGGTGATGAAGACCATGTGATATGATTGAAATCTAAAGAAAAACTACTCAATGGACCTGTCTCTCACATGCTCCTCAACTGTATGGACAGACAGTGTGTCACAACCTGGCTGATCAGAGTTTGCCGAAGGAGGAGACCACACATAGTCCTACATGAATGCGAATAATCAAAAGACATAAAACGCAAAAATACAAATGAGGTGTGAGTGGAATGAAGTGTGTGAGAGTGTGGATGTGAAACAAACAAAAAGAGCCAACAAGAAGGCTGGATAATTTTGCAGGTCTCAGGCCAGCCTGCTCAGGTGGACCGCATCAGTGACAAGCTCTCAACTACACCCTCTGACTTCCTCAAACAAAAGAGAAGAGCAGAAATACTTAATGGTCCAAAGTGAAGCAGCAGAGGTGAAGATCACCAGACTTTTACCTTTTGTTGTGGATAAAGCTCCAATAAATGACAGCCCTCCCCCCTCTTCCATTTCTGACTCCATGCCCTCAGTTTGTAACTCAGGCGTTTTGTCATAAATTTTCAACCAGAATAAGCTGAGAGAACCCACAATGGCCGACTTAACAAAGCAGCTCCAGAGGACCAGATGATATTATACAACTGTTGTCACAGGCTGAACGGTACTGTGATGAGTCAACTGACTGAAATCAAACGAGTTCTCCTTTAAACATCTTACACTTCTGTTTCTAAGCAGGTTCAGGATTCGATTGATCACAACTGACATTCGTTTATTCCACATCTTTGTCATCATTTTCTCCAACATGGGCTCAAGTTATTCTATCCTTAAAATACCTTATTCATCAGTCATTATGCAATGATGTCACTTAGCTCAGATTCATTTATAACATGTTTAATGCACAGATCATTTTGAAACCATGAAACGTAGCGTAATGATGTGACGAAGATTGAGAGAAGGACAAAGGGAGTTAGTCTGCAGATCTGAGGACGCACCAACTGGCAGGCAATCTGGTTAGTTGTTCCCTTCAAAAACACATGCAAAAATACACACACACACACACACACACACACACCCACACACACTTTGTATCTTTCCCTCTTTATCCACCTCCCCTCTCTTCTTTCATCTCTCCTCATCCCTCTATGAAGTGGCACGGACCCTGTCACCCCGTGCACCTTGAAATCCCACATTTCAAAAGGTATCTGCACTGACGAGATACAGTACATTAGTTCCCATAAACCTAAGGGAGGAGAAGGGGAAAGATAGACTGAGAGAGACGACAGGAAATGCAGCGGAAAACTGTTGTCTTTCTCTGTCTTTCTCTGTTGAAGAGAAAGAGAAGGTGATAAACATGTGAGAGTCACAGCTGTAAGGGACAAAAGGGAAAGGACAGAGAAACGGAAAAAACACAGAGACAGAGACAGAGAGAGAGAGAGAGCAGCCATGCAACGCTCAGGCTGCTGAATCCTTTCTGCTGGCTCTTTAACACCTCTCCCTCACTTCATTTTCGGGCCCATCATCCCTTTTTTTTTTTTTTTTTAAATAACCATTTTCTTTGTTGTTGCTTTTAATAGCATCACCATGGAAGTGAAGAGAGGTTGCTAGGTAACTGGCTGGCGTCTGGATAGGTGTTTGATTGGCCATCACCCTGACAGACACAGCCATGGCGTGTGTTTGCTTTGGTATCATCTGTATACGCTGCAGGTGTCTGGAGTTGTCTTTACGTTCAAAGGTTATGCCAGTGTAAAATATCACATTTTGTTTGGCATTTTAAAATGTTCTTTCCTTACTAACGTCTCAGACTTAACCATTAAATCTTGGTTAGATGCGCTGAATTCATGATTGCACCTTCATCTGCCTTTTATGGCAACTGCTGTGTCAGAGAGCAACTACCGGACTATGCGTTACATGGAGAAAAACAGCAGACTTGAAAATGATAAGACATCGTAGGACACAGCAGTGACACCTAGAGGATTTCATCTGTTACTGCAGTCCCCTTTGTCTCTGCTGATATCAAGACAGCAGCAACGGGATAACCATCAGCACCCAGAGTGCACTGTAATCAAATACAAGTCTGAGGTACCCGTGCTTTACTTGAGTATTTCAATTTTAAGGTGCTTTACAGTGGTGGAAGAAGTACCCGGATCTGTAGATCGATTATGAGACAATGGGCTCTCGGACCAAAACATGTGAGAGGCCCCCACCCCCTCTTACAGAGGAGCAGGACACCCAGACTCAAGGAAACATAACAACTACAAGCAACGCAGCAGGAGCGAATCTGAATGTGTCATTGTAGTCGTTTTTTCGCTCTGCGGTCATCTTGCGCCTCTTTGTAGTTCTTACATTGACCTTTCCAACAAGAAATGTCAACTGTCTCTTCAAACACAGGCCCTGGCCCCTTGGAAGTTTCTCTCCACGCAGGATCTCTGGAGCTCAGCCAGAGTGACCGTCTCCTACCAAGGACCTTCTCCCCCGATTGTTCAGCTTGGCCGGGTGCCCAGCTCGAGGAAGAGTCCTGGTTGCTCCACGCGTCTTCCATCGAAGAATTACGGAGGCCACTGTGCTCTTGAGAACCTTCAATGCAGCAGATATGTTTTTTTTTTTTTTTTTGTAGCCTTCTCCAGACCTGTGCCTCGACACAATCCTGTCTCTCAGCTCTGCGGGCAGATCCTTTACCCTCACGGCTTGCTTTTTTCACTGATATGCATTGTCGGCTGTGAGACCTTATGTAGACAGGTGTGTGTGCCTTTCCAAATCATGTCCCATCCAATGAATTGACCCCAGGTGGCCTCAAATCGAGGTGTCGAAACATCTCAAAGATGATTAAGAGAAATGGGAGGAACCTGAGCTAGATCTCAAGTGTCATAGCAAAGGGTCTGAATACTTATGCCAATGTGATATTTCAGTTTTTTCCTTTTTTAATAAATTTGTAAAAAATTTCGAAAATCCTGTTTTCGCTTTGTCATTATGGGGTGTAGGGAGTAGATTGAGGAGGGAAAGCATCTGCCACTCAGTGCGGCCCAGCTCCACGCGCATGCCGTGATATTTCCACACCTATCAGACTCCATCACGCCCCGGCCCACAAGTAACATATCATGTCACCGTATCACCAGACAATAAAAATCATGGACAAAAAAAAAAAAAACCAAAAACAATGATGGTGGCACCACTGTCACATCTTGAAGAAACACAATATGTTCAGCTTCGGGAAGCTTCATAAGCTTCCTAAAGCAACCTAAAGCTTATTTTGAAATGCCTACGTGCTCCCTCCCTGCTTAAGCGGTAACTGTCGCACTGAAACGAGCAAAACCTCACTTGGACTATCGGCCTTGTCTGTTAAAGGATCAAAACTTTGGATCTGTTTACCCACTGAGCTGTAAATGCAACACAATTTTTAATGTTTTGAATGGAGGTCTTAAATCATGGCTGAAAGAGAAACAACACTGTTCTCACACCTAATACCCCTGTATAGACACACCTGAATTTTATCGTATTTTTATTTTTATACCTGTATTGTAATTGTACCCGTATTTTATTTCATTTTTTAAATTAACTTTTAAAAAGCCTCCCGTGGACAGGTGTTGCAACACGAAACACTGCATCTGGTGCTTGTGAATAATTGTATGTTGCTGTTCCATTGCTATTGTTATGTCCATGTCAAAAAAAAAAAAAACTTGTTCCACCTTGAGCAGCTACAACACTGAAATACTACACAAGACGTACTATAATCATAGTGACATTTCACTGCAGAACCAGCAGTTTTACTTTTGATTTTTAAGTTCATTTTGTTGATCATACTTTTACTTAAGTTGATGCAGGACTTCTACTTGTAATAGAGTGTTTTTCTTTTATTGCTATTTTTTACTTAAGTAAAGGATCAGAGTACTTCTTCCACCACTGTCTAAAGGTTAATGTGCATAAACGCTTTAGCACTTAAAGTCCAGTCACTTTTGTGGTTTTATCTATTTTTCTGACTTGAAAAAGGGCCTAAATTTAAATGCACTGACAAATACGATTGTGTTGATTGAAGTAAACATCTGGTTTCCTCTTTTATTTCTACCTTTCAGGCTCGATTATGCTGTCTCTGTCCCTCTCCCCATCCACATATAAAGAACCCGAATCTAGCTCCACCTTGACCAGCAACTACGGTAAACTACAGAATACACTTTAATCTATCAGTATAAACAACCTAATAATCAGTCACAGGGTATGGAGGATTTTTATATTCTTGTAAAGGATCTGAGTCGTTCTTCCACCACTGCAGTGCAGATCTGATGATTACCTCGTGACAAAAATAGTTGTGGCACTGACACTGAAGCATCTTTCTTTGTTTTTTATTCGTCTCTCATCCATCACAATTCACACTTATTCCTCCATGAACCCAGAAATGTCACAGGTTGAGACTGGAGACAACAAGGACGTTTCAGTAAGCAGTTTCCTAGGTATTCCTTGGTTTTTCCTGTTATATTAACAAATATATACAGATATCCCAGGAAGAGCACTGTAATAATAATTAATCCTTTCCATTAATAACAATAAATTTAATAAATACTCAGTGTTCTTGACCACACGAGGAGAATGAGTTTGGGCTCACTCTTCTACCAATGGGACTGTCATGATCCCGAACAAATAATAACACACACTCACGCACACACTCATATTCACGCTCACACGCTCACATAGAGAAATTTGCACAGTCAAGTAAGTACCATCTGCAGCCAAGTCTGTCCACTGTATGAAAACAACTCCGGAGATAAAAGTTGATTTGTCAGCCATGACTAGAGCAGCTTTTGCCAAGTCCACCAGTCCACAGAGGGAATAAATAGTTGCACGACATGGCTCCTAAAGTGCCATTGATGTTGTATACAGCAAGTCAGACGACAGAATATGAAGCTTCAAAACAGCCCTACACAAACATGAGGTTGACGTTGAAATCAGGTAGCTTGTTTCCCTCAGTGCTTCCTTTTTTTTTTCTTTTTTTCTTTTGTGGGGTCCATTTTTAGTGGCATGAACGGGATCCATACAGAGTGCTACTGACTGCTATAGAGGAATGTTTTCATCGAAAAAACATGTAAAAGATGAACAGATGAGAACGTGCGTAGTCCTTTTTTCGAAGAAGTGCTGCATGTCGCCTATAGCCAACCACTCACACGTAAAATAACAAGCACTGAATGAGCACCAGCACACAAAAATGAACCCATTTTGTTGTTGTACAGTATATACACATTCAAACATGGAGAAACACACTTGGTCTGCCAAACCAATAGAAAAGCATTTTTGCTAACAGGTTGCGGCAGGGATGGTGCAAGCACTGAGAAAATAAACTCTGTTTTTTTACTGTACAAGGCTGAGGATATCACCAGTCCACCAGTGCTTTGAGAAAAAGGCTTTTTCCTGTCTCAGTCTTGGAAGTAAGAGGACGATGACCCCCACGCAGAGAGATGACACGTGAGGGTTTGACGAGTTTATGGGAGATGTTTGTGCACCGGCAGAAAAAAAAAAACAGCATGCAAAATGAGAAAAAGGACACTCTCTATTAAGGACTTTAAACAGGCCAGCTCTTCCTTTTCTAACAGAAACACTCCTGAAACAATGAATGTTTAGGTGAAATAGTGAATGATGAAGATTTGTGTGGTCTTTGGAGTGAGAGACAGGAAAGGTGCAAGCAGTAAGTTGGCGGCTAGGCAGACAGGCAAAAAAAAAAAAAAAAAAAAAAAAAAAAGCACAAGCAAATGGATTGAAATTAACAGTTAGCAATTTCAAAAAGTGGTCTTGTAAGTACTTGAATGGCTTTTGAAGGTTGTAAGTCTTGAAAGAGGGAAGGAAGTAGTGTTGGGTAAAGTAGGTGGGTGAGCATACAAGGCTTTTAAGAGGCCTCTAGGACCCTCAGTGTCGTGCAGGTTAGAGAGCGCTATCGGGAAAAGGCTTACTCTAAGGGTTTCACACCTTATTAGGACACTAAAAGGGCACACGAGAGGGATGGCTTCCAGTAAGTGCCTAAAAACATGACAAGAAGTGGGGTGTTTTTGCAAACTTCAGTGAGTGCACTTTGCTCGGCTCAGACATCCATCAGAAGGCTTTATTCAGCCCAACCTCTAATGTCCTGCAACAGAACTGAATGCAAAAAAGTTAGAACTGGAAATATTCACTCGCTGTTTTTCACTATAAGTATTGCTGTCCACACAGAGTGGCAGGCTGCCGCTGTCCACACAGAGGAACAGTGTGGTCCAAATTCTGGCCCTCCATGTCCATGTCCATCAGGTTGGGTCGCGCGGCGCTGGCGGCGCTGTCTCCTGAACCGAGCGGGCTGTCACAGCTACTGCCCGGCGACGAGCTCAGGGTCCGGGAGAGAGAGCCCAGCTTCCAAGGGTCGGCTCTCATCCTGGCCGGGGTGGGCCGCGGCCGTGGGGCAAACTCCAGCGTCTTGGGTCTCTCCAGGGGGCTGATGAGGCAAAGAGGATCTGGATCAGGGATCGGTGGAGCGGGGGCTTTACGTCGATGAGGGACTGGGAAGATGGTGGAGGGGTCGGGGAGGCGGGGGATGTCCAGGGTGTCCTGTGCACCTGGATAATGAGAGGAATACAAAAAAAACGTTTGTCATCTTTGTTCAAGGAAAAATGCCGAATGTTCCCCGGTTCAAGCTTCTCAAATGTGAGGATTAGACGCTTTTCTTAGTCATATACGACAGTAAATTTAATATCTTTGGATTTTGGACTGTTGGTCAAACGAAACAAGACATTTGAAGATGTCAACTTGGATATATTTTAGGATTTCCTGACATTTTATGGACAAAAAAATTTGAAGAAATGAGAAAATAATCTACATAATAATAAGCAATAAAAGAAAATATTGATTAGTTGCAGCAATGGTTCAGGTAATGAAGCCTCTCAGGATATATCGATGTTTTTTCATGTGTTCGCCCACTGACTACAAATTTGTCTATAATTTGTTTTTCCTATATATCAGGCAGAGAAATTCAAGCACTTGAAAGTTGTTGCAGACAGGTAATCTGTCACAGTAAACCTCATTTTGCCTTTATGCATAAGTAACATTATCACTTATGTGGTTCAGAGCAGGGACTGTTTAAAGAACTCTTTTCCTGCGGGCCCATTGCCAAAGGGGGGAACCGGGGTGCAATGAGTTTTCCAGATGGTTTCCTATGTTCTGTGCAGCCTCCTGTAGTAATTTGACTGTCAGCCCACTGATTTGTTTTGCCAGAACGTTTGGATCGGATTCAGGCAGCCTCTCCAAGCACTCTACGCATAGGTTTAGCAAGAAAATCACATCAGACAAATATTGTGAATCTTATAAGGATCATGATGCAACAGGTGCGGCAGCCTCTCACAAAATTTAAATGAAAAAAATCATCGATCTGTCCCTAAATTCTTGAATTCTGAATTCCATCATTGTTGAAATGAAATGGAAATATCATCCGTTATTTCCCATTATTGTTTTTAATGATCTGAACAAAAGAAAAAGAAATTCAGATGCCCATCCAAGAAGTTTTCTCCGGCTGTGAGGAGTTTTCCACTCCTCTCGTATAAGTATTTAGAGTGAATTTTGAATTTTGCTTTTAATATGTGTTCATTGGGTTTGTGATCTCAGGTCCCGTCTGTGGCCAGCTTGCTCAGCAGAGCCACACGACCGAGCAAAAATCGGTGTTATTTGTTGCAATAAACGGTCAGTACCTCAATGTGGGCGTCCTGCAGAGCCGCAACAATTCTATTATTTTGGTTGATCTTTAGCAAAAACTGAAGTTATCGGTTACAGCTTTACCAGAGGATTGAGGATTTGATGCGTTTTGTTGTTATGTACGATAGTAACTTGAATGTCTTTGGGTTTGGACTGATGGTCTCATAAAAGACGCCATCTGAATACTTCACATTGGGGTGTGGGATATTATTAGTGACATTTTTTCCAATTGATTAATCGAGATCAGTGAAGTATCTCGGATGTAGACTCTTACTCTTTTTAGTAAATGGTCTAAAACAGCCGTAGCACTGCAAAAAGCCTGTTCTGACTTATTCGTCCCTGTACCTTTGTTTGTTGTGATGTATGGTACCCCCGGTGGAGGAGGCATGGGCATGCTCCCGTCCGACGGCGTCCTGTGGTGTCCCAGAGTTTGGGCTCGGGGTCGTATCGCCCCATCTGAAGGGGTACGTCTGTGTCCTCTGTTCAGGGCCATGGCTGCAGACACGTGGGTGGGCGTGAGCGACTGGTTGGGCTCCTTCTTGAAGCTCTCCGCCCGCAGGTCTAAGAGCGGGTTGAGGGCGGGGGCTGGTGGCGCCGCCGGTGTTTTGACCGCTGTCATCGGGGTCAGGGCGTACTCGTCTGGGTCAGAGGGGAGCAGGGACTTTGTGGAGTTGCAGTCAGACAGAGAGGACAAAGAGAGGAGCGTAACAGAGGGAGAAGGGTCCATGCAGGGGATCGTGGAGTCATGATGTCTGGAGAGGGAGAGAGAGAGGTTTCGGCTGGGTGGAGAAGTGCTGCGACGGAAGCGTCCTGTCCGCTGGAAGAGACCCTCCTTCTTCTTACGCTGCTCCTCTCTGAGGTCCTGCTCGTCCTGAAGCACCTGAGGACAACATCAGCTCACATTAAGGTGCGGTGGGGCCACTGAGCATTAGTCTTACTGTGGGAAAATATCACCAGGTTAGATAAAAAGCTGAAACTGTTACCAGTGTAATCTGTGAGGTTTTTGGTGAAACTGATGGCAGCCTCATAACTCATAAATAACACAGGCCAAAACTGACAAAGTAACTTTTAATCAAATCAACCCGTCTGTATTTTTTCTGACTTCACAGGGGGTCAACGCCCAAAACCTAGAATGTAAATAGTTCAATAAGCATCATAGCCAATAAATAAGGGGCTGGCAGCTACTCGGTGTATTCAGTCTGTACGGCTTCATTTCCCATAATGTTTCCCAGATGTTAAAACGTTGCTTGGATCACTGTGACAACACACAAAGACTTGGTGCAACCAAGTGTGATAGTTCATTTCGTTCATAAGCACTAGGGCTCTTGATGTAGTGACTGACAGCCTGATAGACCAATTGGTTCGTGCGCAAGTGGTGATCTATCAGATCGAGATCTGGAGGAAGTGGTTGTGATCTGAGTTACTGTACGTCACCGGGAGGCATCACATGCTTTGGGACACGGTGCATTATCCTGTTGGAAGTATTTATCTGAGAGAGGGCTGACTGTGGCCATGAGGGGATGCACCTGATCAGCAACAAATCTGATTACAAGAGAGCTAATCTGATCAAAGAAAACACTATTAAGCTTGTACTCTTGACTCCAGGCAGATTCACGCTGTTTACATTAAGTATAAGTGACTGTCTGCAGGAGGAGGCTATTTGTGTAAATGGGGCAGGAAACTATTAAAGTGAATAAAGAATGAGTAACTGAACATATTGTTCACCGCAATTTAAATTTTTTTTTATCCTGTAAGAGACATTTTGTTTGTAGTGAGGCATATGGAATAAAAGAAAAATAAAAACAATAAAAACAGATTAAAAACAATAAAATCTCACAAACTGGCGAGATCTCAAGCAGTAAGCAGAGAGTGAAGCTTGTAAGTAACGGACAGTCCCAGTTAAACCAGGTCCAGCAATAATACAAAAGTACCAAGATAAATTTTAAATCTGTACACTGAAATATCACCTAAAATACTGCAAAATATGCTGACACATATCTGCTAGAGAAACACAAACGGGTCTTCTGCTGCATTTCTTTGTGTAATTCGATGGGTGACCAGAAACAATGTTTTATTTTGCTTTTGCGTTTTTTGTGCTTTGACCACTTTGTTCCGGTAGTCTACTCTTACGTTATGTCAACAATATTATCTTTGGTAATAAAGATTTGGTTATATAGTAGTTGAATGTTTTGTGAGCTTATTTATTCTATATATTTATAATTATCATTATTAGCTGTAGTGGGACGTGTGGGCAGATCTGATTATTTACAGTAATAGTCTAAAAAGCTGTTTATAATCGTGGAATGTGATGTCTTATCTTTAAAGGGAAGTTCTGGTATTTTTCACCTGTCTTATTCTTATAATTGTGGTCATCCTGACTAATGGGCCATGCTAGTTTTGCCTTCATTCACCTCCGCTGTAGAGATTTTTGGAAAGGCAACTGCAAAAAAGCAACGCAGGTTACATCGGGGCAAGCAGCGCAAGCCTCCTAAAGCTTTCCAATTAAGCTTAAATGTTACATAAATCATTTCAAACGTCTTACATGGAATCTATTTAACGTTCTCTAATGAAACTAACATCCTCTCCACTTTGTGATTTTTGTGCGAATGATCACACTGGCACTTTCTCACATTAGTACTGGGAGTTTCCTGGTGTTGCATGGTTCTGGAGACAAGTACCATCCACTCTTCATCCACTCCATCTCATTTTTACTTAACATTAAAATACCTTGTTGCCCAAATGTTACAACCATCGAATGAGGACTGTTCCTTGACATTATTAACACAACAGCTTATCTTATTTGCTGGTTTGACTGCTGCTGCAAAAAAAATTAGGTGAATGAATTCAATAGCTTTATTTTTTTCTTGGTATAAATCTTATTGGAACTATCAAAAAGAAGAAGGCAATGTAAAATCTCGCTTAACACTTGTAGGATTTTTCTGAGCTGTCTTATGGTACTTTCATTTATTTATTCATCTATTTATTATGCAATTTCTACCAATAATCAGAATAAGACTGAGGTTGAAAAATGCTGTGAATGAGAACTCAAGCAGCTGCAGGATGTTTTACAGTTTTATAACTCTCTGCTATTTCATTTTATCTCACCTGCAGTTTTCCCAGCTGCACCAGGTCTTGTCCGAGGGCGACAGATGCGAGCAGAGAGGCACAACCCAACAACAATGCGTCACTCTTCTTCCTCTGGTTGCAGCGACGGAGCGAGTCCTGGTAGCTCAACCCCGACCCCTGGCCTCCAGGACCCTGACAGGAGCTCGTATTAGACACCCCAACAGCAGGCATCGTGTTGGGCCCCAGGCTGCCCCACAGAGACCCCGAGTCCTCCACGGCCCCGTTACTGCTGGTCTCTGAGGGCAGCACGGACCCTGGTGACTCCTCGAACTCACAGCACTCCTCTGTTAATGAGAAAAACAGAGGGAAATAAAAAAAGGTTAGGATGAGGTCTAAGTTAGTGATACACAGCTTATAATAAAGAAATCAACGCTCACCCATTTCATTTAGGCTGGAGAAGCCAGCTGTCATGGGTGCATGTTTGGGGGATTTGCCCAGATTCGGTGCACTGGACGACCAAACCTTGCATCCTTCACCTAGTGATTTCAGCCTGCAAACACAGACATCAAAACATCTGTATCAAAACACTTTAAGTTCGTATTTTCTGATTGAGTAAAAGGAGACCTGTGGCCTTTTGGTCTTTGCATGTTTCATGATCTGCCCATCTCAGTGACTCTTTGCCCTGACTGTGTATTTCCTGTTTTATTTTGAAATTAGTTTCTGCATATGTCTGTTGGCTGTTTTGCTTCCTGTCTTTGTGATTGCTTGCCCCGCCCTAATTAGTTTCACCTGTGTCCTATTGTCTTCCCCTCACTAATGGATCTGAGTCTCTGTGTTCCCTTCACTGCTTGCCGGTTCGTCTGTGTTTGCTCCCTCTTGTTTCTCCCTACATTGGAGTGTCCGTTTTGTTCCTAAGTTTTCCTCGTGTTTATTTTCCCACTACCTGTATTCCTGTCTGCCATCTTGTTCGACCGTTTAACTGTAAGTTCATTTCACTCACTACACAGTCACCTCACTCATCCAGCGTGCTTCCATTTGTATCTGCATTTGGGTCTAGAAATCATTGAACGTTACAGTGTGTTATTCCCATGCTGGTGTGGACTCCCTCCCATTGTCTAAACATAAAAAAAAATTCAATAATGTGAAAGTTTTACTGTAATACAGCTACACTTATCGATGAGAAGTTTCTGCCATTGTTTCCCATGAATCATTTCTGATTTCTGTAACAAAATAAACTTTTTGTTTTGGTAATGGCAGGTAAAAATTTTGCACACCGTTGACAGGTCTGTAGGATAAAAAAACTGAAGCAACTAAACAAATTGTACTAGATTTACTAACAACAATACTCAGAACTTTTTCAGGAGAAAAGAATCTCTTACTTTCATAACTAATATCGAAGCAAATTATCTACATACTTTTCCTCCCCGCCGACCCTCTCTCTCTGGTGGGTGGAGCTCGGTCCCCAGGTGCGTCCCTTTTTCTTGTTGGCCGTCAGGTCTTCCTTCTTACACACGGCGCTGCGTCCCCACGTCTTGCTGCCATCGCTCGGTGTCACTGAAAGACAGTAAAAAAATTTTTTTTAAAAACCATATAACGTACTGTATCTTTAACTGTACAATACATTGCAAGATATAGATTTGGTGCCCCAAAATCAAAGATTCAATATTATATTGTTTATCTGTGCAACTTGTACTCTGTCCAAAACTGTATTTTTAGGAGATTGTAAAACATTAATGAAGGATTGGACTCAGACGGCGATAATGATGGAACAGCAAATTATTCTTGAGCTTTGGAAGATGCCTGGAGAGGCATGTATGACAGGACAGAAAAATAGTTCCTTCCTCTAAGAGGAGAATGAATATTTATTTTACAAATGCTTTAGTGAAAGGATGAGGTGGTTGTACATTGATTATAATGTGGGTGTTATACCTGTGTATTTTCTCTTCGGATTGTATCAGTCCCCCCCCTTTTTTTTTCCTTTTGTGTTTTATTTCTAAGAGAGGCACTCTGTATTTTCGTTTGTGCTTCCCTGTTTTGGATAATAAAGAGTTGTACTCCAGGAAGTCAAGGTTGATCAGCTTCAGCCATGGCTCATTTGTGAGAAGGCTGTCGTCGTGCTGTGCCCAAGCTTTTATTTTTATTCAACCAATTTTTGTGTTGTGCCTTTTTTTGTGGAAGAGTTTTTCCTGTTTCATGTAGAGGGCTAGAGTGGACAGTGTTGGAGATCAACATGTGGTGAGCTGAATCAATCTGCATAACAAATCTGAACTTTTGATTTATGGACAAACTGAGCGTTTTTTGAAAGCAGACATCATTACTATTTTCACAACAGAGCACCTCAGTGGTAAATAGTCACTATATAGGCTGTATCATTTTACAGTGCTGTTTTTTTTAAATTGGAAAGTCACAAAAACGATTCTAGGTATTCACACTCACATCTAATGGCTCTCAGTCTGGGTATGACACCTGGGCTGGCAGGCGGGGTGGTGCTCTCGCTCCCCTGGGTCTTCCTCTTGTCCACACTGGGAGACGCCTGCACAGTGATCTTATGCTCGAAGCCTGCAGGACACACGGAGAGAAGATTTGCCAAAACAATTTTTCATTTGTCAAAAATTTCCATAAATTCAATTTTTCTGAAGACACAAATCAAAGTGCAGACCAGTGTGAGCTTGAATATAAATCATAGAAAACAAGTCACACATGAGAACCCTAGTGGTCGAGGGATTAAAGTGCCGACCATGAACTGCAAAGTCACCATCTCAGGACAGGCCAGACCTTCGTTGAACATCACTCCCCATCTCTCTCTCCCCTGATTTCCTTATTTCATGTCCCCGTACCATGCATCATATTTCCCATATAACATACAGTACTGTGCAAAAGTTTTAAGAACTTTAGATTTCTAGATTCTTATCCGTCGCACCATACTAACAGGGAGGCATCTGATCGGTACCAGATTCATTCTGCAGCAGGACAACGAGCCCAAAACTACAGCCAGAGTCATTAAGACCTATCTTTAGTGCCAAGAAGACCAAGGAGTCCTGCAACAGGTGTTCTGGCCCCCAGAGAGCCCTGATCTCGACATCATGGAGTCAGTGTGGGATTAGATGAAGAGACAAAGGACACTGAGACAGACTACAACCCCAGAGGAACTGTGGCAAGTGGAACAATCTACCTGCCAAGCACCTTGAAAAGGCAAAGGGTAGTCAGACCAAATACTGATTTGATTTAGTTTTTTCCTGTTTACTGCACTTTTTATGAAGTTAACTGATAAAACTATTAATAGCATTATTTTTGAAAGCATCCTCACTTTTACTTTTAGTCACTAAAACTCCTGCACATTACTGTACATACTATGTATGTGTGTGCATACATGTTTTTCATTCTTTCTTTGTTTTTTAGATTATTCTTTGTATGCTTGACTCACATTCAAAATAATAAATACTATGGTTTTTAAAGTTATTTTAAGTAGTCTTTGTCCTAAATTTCCAAACTTTGGGGAAAAAAAAAATACAAGTGCCATCAAACTGTAGTTGTAGTTTTGTGGGCCCAGATTTATCAAATTTATAAAAGTAAAATTTTGGACAAAAGTGAAAGGTAAAAGTAACGATCCTTCACTTTTACTCCTGCTCACAAACTTAAGAATTGATACTATATCAAACTTCCTCTGACTTAAAAATGCTCCTAAAAACAATGCATTAGTTAAAGCAGTATACTTAAGAATAGAGTAGTTTTCATATAAATCTGGCCCAGATTTATATGAAAAAAACGGCAGTTTCTACTGCCACCCACCAGAGGGCAGACTGATGCAGTTGCTGTCTCGTCCCAGTTTCAGTAATCTGCTCTTCTTAAAGTGGCCCTTCCTCTTCTTCACGCTGGGTTTCTCCTGGTACATCTGGTGGATGATGATGTTCAGTTCTCGCTCCACGATGTCGATCTCCCTCTCAGCCAGCTCCTGCTCTCTCCTCCTCAGCTGCTCCTCCTGCTCCCTCTGCTCCTCGGCGGCTCGAGCCAGCGCCTCCTCCCAAGATCTCAGCTCCTGCAGAGAGGAGAGGAAGGGGAGGGGGAAGAAGAGATGGGGAAAGAGGAGAGAAGGTCGTTAGTATTGCAGCGCCTCTTCTAACACCTCTTTTTGCACTAGACTTGTTGCTAAGTTGATACTAATTATCAGAAATGCCTCACCTCTTCTGTTGGAATAAATAAACTAATGAAACACAGAAAAGTGAAAGGAACTATCATCTTTTACTGGCAGTTCATTTGACTACACTATACTTTTTGTACCCTTCATAGACTGATTTGTCTATTTTAAAACCACATTAAGATATTGATTAAATTCAGTCTTTCAGCCATTCATACCTATTTCCTACCAACTAAAGGCTGTGTTGTATAGTAGGATCCCAATTGCTGAGTTTTCAATGAGCATCTATACACATCTACTGTGGTGGAGGAAGTATTTAGACGCTTTAAGTAAAAGCACCAATACCACATTGTAAAATCCTGTTACAAGTAAAAGTCCTGCAATGAAAATGTTACTGAAGTAAAAATATAAGTATAATCTGGAAAATGTACTTAAAGTACAGTATTTAAAGTAAAAGTAGTGAAGCCCTTGTAAGTGTTGTGCTATTATATTTTATATCAATGGGTGATTATTTCTGATGTATTAACGTCGACGCAGCATTTTACTGCTGTGGTTGGTTGAAGTGCAGCTAGTTTTAACATTTTAGCTTATTTTCTTTATTAATCAATTGACTGTTCTGTAAAAATCCAGATTACATTGAGAAACTCCTGTCAAAATTAACCAGAGCCCCGAAGTGACACTTCTTTCAATCAAGTGATTGTTATAAATTACAGCTTAAATAAAGCATCAAATTTTGTAAGCTCATCATAGGTTTTGTATATGCAAGAATCTTAATTTGCAAAGTGACGAGCAACGGATGCTGTCAGATGGAAGCAGTGAAGTAAAACGTAGCATGAATACTCACGAAAAATACAAGTACCTAAACTTTGTACTTAAGTGGATACTTGAGTGAATGTGTGTCCCCCACTGCTCATCTACAGTCCACATATCCACCTATTTTACACACAAATGAGGCCTCACGCGTCTGAGTGATCAGACCTGACTGGATTTGTGTTTTCCGATCTCTCACCTTCTCTTTGGCCCTGAGCTCGTCGAACATCTGCTGGATCTCCAGCCTCCAGTCCTCCTGTAAGGAGTGGAAGGACTCCAGAGGCATCTGGAACATGGCTGACTGTTCAATGGCCAGCAGTCGCCTCAGGATGTTGGTGAACGAGGGCCTGCTGCGGGGGTTGGGGCTCCAGCACTCTGAGGGACAAGACACAAGAGGGAAAGATGCTAAATGAGCTAAACTACGATAGCAGGTGATTTCAGGGGTTAGTGTCATGTATTGTGAATTCTATAGCCCTAATCAGATGTTGTTCAGTGGTACGCATAAAACTATAAGTAAAACATGTAATGGAAGATGGGGTAATTAGTAACTATTTTACATAGGACTGCAAATAATGGTTATTTTTATTATGAATTAATTTGAATATTTTCTCGATTTTATTCAAATTCTTGTTTGTAAAAATTCTGAAAATAGTGATAAATCAGTTACACAGAGCTCAAAGTGACACCTTCACAAAAAAATAGTCAACAAAAATTAACTATAGGTTGTAATTAGCTTGCACATACGACCTGCAGGGTCGTTTTTTATGGGAGGACATTCTCGGGGTTTTAGCAGACTCCTTGGTGATTTTCATTTTTTCTCTCATAACTTTCATGAAAAGACCAAAGCCATCAAGTCCATCCTTCTGATTAGCCGCCTCAGCCCATTAGTTCCTACTAAATACACAAATCTTTAAAAACAGGTCTCAAACATAGTTTCATTTTTTTTTTAAAAAGGTTCAGTAACTTCCAAAAAACAGTTGAGCACTGTAGTTTCTTAACAAATGTTATGTAAACAGGAGCAAATAGTACTTGTGCTAGGGCCTATTTTCAGCTGCTGATTAATAAATTTTGTGCTCTGAGTATTTAGAGGCAGGAAGGTGTATTTGGCACCAAATCAAAATATAAACTACACTACCCATGTTCATCTTAATGAAGGTCCATGTTATCCAGTTCAACAGTGTGTCTTGTTAATGTGTTTTTACTAGTTTGTGGACAACAGTTGAGCTCAATGGCACAAAGGAATAAACTATATTTAGCTTTAGATACAAAGATAGTAAATTTTAGTAGGACAATTGAATTGCTGGTTTTGGTCTTTGGTTTAATTAGCTGCTGCAATGACGAAAAGAGCAAAATTTAGCTGGGTTGAGAGAGAGCAGCAAAAAAATGATGCCAGTACGGCAGAAATGCTGGCAACCGGAAATGAGACAACACGCTTAACCCAGCATGTCACGACATGAATGGCCACTCACTACTGTTCCTTCAAAGTTTTACTCAAGTAGAAGTAAAATTACTTGCGTAAAAATGTACTCAGATAAAAATATGAAGTAAGTCAAGCAAACGTTACTGCATTACTTTTTTTTTAAGGTGGAAGGGGAGGGATAAAAAATGCTATAATGTGGTGATAATGACATGATAAATCTATTAAATAACATCTTTAGGCTACCAGGGGGTATCTCAATGCAGGTACACCGTTCCCAGGTGAGAGACGCACTGAAAGCAGCCAATGAATTCCAGTCAGGCACTTTGCAGCCTGTAGCATACAAGTGATAATTACACATTATACGGCGAGGTATTCGCGTTAATTAGCCCAACTCCATCATTGGTTACCCTACCGTTGCCTTGGGAGGGTGGCCCATACCCGCCAAGTAACAATTCTTAAAAATTTATTTTATATATATATATATATATATATATATATATATAATTAATAATAATAATAAATAGATTTGATTTATTCACACTTGTTTCACTTCTGCTCAGTGTGAGAGTCTCTACTGTGTTTTGCTGTCATTTATGGTCGCATTTCTCCCCTCTCTTAGCCCCTCCCCACACACACACACACACACACGTTGTAACGGAGAGCAGGGGAAAGACGGGTTGACAGCTCCCTCCCTTAAAGTCCCATTAAAGCTTTCCAACAAGTGTTATAAATCCCTCCAAGATCAAGTAATGGACAGACGTCGACCCCAAACGTCTGAAAGTCAGGCCAAAATATCAGCTTTTTTTTTTTTTTAAACGTGCCGCAATCTGGCGACAGCGGCGAGGATGCTAGCAGCTCCGCTGCTGCCAGCAGGCAAGCTAGTCCCGGCCAGAGCACCTACAGCTCTTCTGCCGTTACAGCTAAACCACCCCCGACAAGCTTGGGAGGACGGGCTTTGACCGTCAGAGAGGAAATATTTCCTCCTGACTTCACAAAACTGAGCTTATTACAAATGTGCCCTTAATTCAACTCCTTACAATTTTGTGAATGTTCTGTAGTACTGTAATTTAAAAAAAAAACTTTTATTTCAAAGGCAGAGGAGGAATAACAAATGTTATTAACAAATTGTCTGAGTTGGTGTCAAAATGAACAATAACACAGAGATTTTCACTTTTACTGCAAACGTGTATATCGGTTCCAAATAGCTGTTATCGGTCTCCTTGATTACTAATAATCAGTATCGGTATCGGCCCTAAAAAAAAAAATCGGTCGATCTCTAGTTGACAATAAGAGAAATGCAGATTATCCTGTTAGTAATGTAACCTAATAAATACAGGTCAAAAGTCTATAAACAGCATAACATAGTCAACTCCTCAATATAATACAAAGAGGACTGAACCATGAATTTTTTTTTTTTTCTTTTCTTTTCTGGCAATAGAGAAGCCAACAGGAGAAGTGGAAGAGAGCAAGATGGGACAGCATATGGCAACCATCATGAGCCAAACCCTGACTGACAGTGTTGCAGAAATATGATGTACACCTACAATAATCTGCTGAGCCACAGACTGATCAGTTCTGCCTCTCGAACAATACACCCCAGCCATAAACCTCTACCACAAGCCTGACATAATTCATGGCAAAAAGAAAAGTGTTTTTTTTTTTTTTTTTAACAAAAACCCAAAACATTACATTGCAGATGCAGAGAACCGTTTCACAGACTTAAAACATTTTTCTTACCAGGTAACATTGATTCATTATTCGTGAGATAAATTAGCATAAAGAGTATTTGGATAAAGTTGGAGGGAGAAGGAGATGAAAGTGAGATGATGACAGGAGTAAACAGAGTGTAGAGAGCAGCGAGGAAAGACAAAGGAGAGATTAACGGATGAACATGGATCAGATGAAGGGGAGTGAGAGGGGGCATGAGGAGGAAAAGAGCTTTAGGAGCAGAGTGGGTTTGCTGCTGGGCTGACAGTATAAGCTCCCCCTCTTTTTTTGTTTTTTTTGTTTTTTTCCTTTTTTGTTATTAAACATAAAACCCGGTGTGCAGCTTACCCATTCGCATAAAAAAGTAGCTTAGAAAAAAGCACATTAAGCCAATTTGGATATAAGGCAGGTGCGTGTTTAAACAGAGAGATGACCTGAACTGTGAAACAAGAGCCAGTTAATACTCTACCACTGTTAACAGAGCGCTGCCAGGATTATTTGCAAGGTGAAAAGGAGCAATCCAGCCCAGGGGAGCTCAGGCGCAGGACTGCACGAGGATGTATAAAAAGCAACTTAATGAATCGTCATCCATTTTAACTCTTAGTGCACTTCTCTGCTCCAAGATACAGTGGAAAAAAGGTTTTAAATTCATCCACTGTAACCTCTGAAAAAATCAACTAAGATTAGACCATTTTACAGTCAGTGGATGTGGAGGAACACCGAAAGGGTCTTTTCAAAGTGTTTTTGTATGTTCATATTTGATGACTGAAGTACAGTACAATCCCTTAAGAAAAGGAACAAGTGCACATAAAGATCCTCAAAGTTTACTTGTCAACAATAAATGAATGGGACAAGAAATACAAAGTCCAACCAGTCAAAAAAAACAAACAAACTGAAAACTGTTTTCACGGAGCACACGTTCTTCAGACAATTGTTCTTTCTATTAAAACTTAAAAATCAGTTTTTCTCCATAACGACAGAAGTACTGACTTGGTATTCTTGGATTTAATAATCACTCAACATGTCCAGGTGGTCGCCTGCTTACCTCCCAGTAGCTGAGCAAAAGGTTCAGGGCAGGTTGAAGGGATGGGAAGAGTTAGCTTGTTCATGGCAACACCGTAAGCTACCGCCAGCGCATCTATCTCCCGGTAAGGAACCTCGCCGGTCAGCAGTTCCCAGAGTAACACGCCGAAACTATGACGAGAGACAAGGAGAGAAAATGGACGAGTAAAATGTTATGTCGTCGTCTTTTTTATGTCACAGCTGACAATAAAAACTGTCCTCGAACAGGATGATGAAGACCACCTCTCATTGGTGACCACAGTTCCAGATGTAGGTCATGTAATAACAACAGAACGCAAGGAAATACAAGATGATGCTGAAAGCTCCAGCAAGTTAACCTCATTCTAAAAAAAATTCTTTCTTTTTTTTTGTCAAAAATAAAATTGGCTTGAACCATTGTTGAAAGACTGTACAACATTGTGTTGCAATGTCAGGAAATGCTTCAGCTGCAGGCAGAACGTGAACATGACGAGAGGGTTTTACTTTAAATCAGTGGTTAGAAAAACTTCTCAATGACTCCACATATTCAGGACACAAATTTTAAATAAACAAAAGTATGTATACGCCAGTGGTAGAAACTAACCAAGTACTTTAAACCAGTAATGTACTTCAGCTGCACTTTACTAGAGTATTTCTATGTATATTGGAAAATAGACAAAATCATGTCCACTCGACCAACTCTAACAGTAAAATGCTGCCTACACATTAATACATCACAATGGGTACTTTTATTTTTTAATACTTAATGTTAATTTTGCTAATAATACAAGTTAAATAAAAAATAACAAATACTAAAAGCTGTGATGGAAATTTTTCCCCATTTTCTTACATTTTATCCATCAAAGAGTTCATTTATGTAGAAAAAGACATTTTCTATTCAGGACTTTCACTTTTAATGGAGTTTTTTTTTTTTTTATATCGCAGTATTGCTACTTATAGCAAATCTACTTGCTTAAACGATCAGCCGATTAATCATATGTAAAATCGTTTAATCTGATATTACTGGATTAAAAATTGATATAAACCCTAATGTACCTACTAACATCTGCTGGGTATTTTTGTTTTTAATTACTGTTACGGAGAGGTTAGATTTTATTAAACTGGGCAGATACCAAAAGCTCTCAAAGCAACACCACAAAAAAGTTCTGTCTCATTAACCTAGCATGATTGTTGAAAGCCAAATGAAAGAAAATTTGCCCAGTGTTCTCAATTTTAACCTGGTTTCTTATCATTAAACATATGAACACAATCTCAAGCACATGCACATTCACCCTGTGTCATATTAGTTTCCCCCTACAGCCTGTCTGGAAGTTTGTCACTTTATAAAGCAGGGGAATAAGGTGACACACAGGGACGAGCGCTTTACCTCCACACATCGCTGCTCTTGGAGAAGAGGGAGAGCTTGATGACCTCTGGGGCCATCCAGGCGTAGGTCCCTGCTGCACTCATCTTAGTGGTCTGGTGCCACTCTCTGGCCAGACCGAAGTCTGTGATCTTCAGGGTTTTCCCGCTCAGGTCGTCCCGCTCCACAGGCTCCAGAATGAGGACTGAAGAAGAGGAGGCGGAAAGGACAAAAGATCAGTTTGTTTTTAAAGATGACCTGTACCTGTGAGACAGACACAAAAAATACTCTTAAAAAATGCCCTTTTCTTTGAGTAATTGCCCTCTGACAAGAGGTCAAATTACAGAGAAGGAAAAAGTAGAAAAACAGACTGCAGAGAGAGCTCCAGGAGTCATGAATTATAAGAGCATATATCTTTTTATATGACAACTAAATATTTTTTAAACTGAAGTACCAAAAGTAAATGTGAATGTTCGCTGATTTTTCATAATTCTTTGATAGTAAATTGAATATCTTTGAGGTTTGGACTGTAAGTTGAACAAATGGGTAATAATGACCTCGGTATGGGCTTAACTGTGACGGACATATTTCTCTTTTCTGACATTTGTAGGAAATAATCGATTTTACTGTATAGAAGAAATAATTGTCAGGTTAATGGATAATGAAAACAATTATTAGCTGCAGCCCTAACACAAACATTGATAATTAAAAATGTATAATGAATGGGATAGATTGTTAAATCGGCAACATTTTACTACAAAGTCCTGCTGTTTTTTCTCGTAGACAGCCACTTGCATTAAAATGTATTATATCACTGAGAATCTTTATAAATACAGTATGCTGTGTTTCTATATGCAGTGGCAATTTATTTTTGTTTTTTTCTGGCTTCTGAGTGGCAAACAATGAAATGCAGTTTCAGGTCCAGCTTCATAGTCCAGTTACCTAAAACAGTGTACATGTTCAATAACACAGTCATGTTTACAATACAGGTGTGGTCGGACCAGTGTGCTGTTCAGGTTTCTGCTACAGGGCAGAACCATCACTTCTGGTCCAGCAGTCTGCAGTGTGTGTGTGTGTGTCTGAGTATAAATTACATATAGTGAGAGTCACTTCAATGTATACTTGTTGATGTTAGACTTTCACTTCCTTGATCCCGCTATCTTTCTCTCTATTTTTCTCTCTCTCTCTCTTCCATGTACCACGTACAACTTCCTCCTTCATTTCCGTGTGACGGCCGGCTATGGAAATATTTAGTGTGTACACAGTTTAAAGGCACTGGGAGCCAGGTGGGGGCTGCTCTCTCTCTCTCTCTCTCTTTCACTTATCTGCAGGCGTATGCAAAGGGTGGTGGAGAGAGCTGCACACACACAGCGGCGTCTTTGTTTACATACACACGCGCGCACGCACGCACAGGCACACGCGCACACAACCTTTCACGTGATAAAGGTGTGCCTCTCTGTGCTCTGCTCTGTCCGCAAACTCGCTAGGTGACCAATTTCAGTGATAAAGAGTTGATATCAGGCCAGTCTGTAGATATTTATATAGTCAAGAAGAAGTTAAATAAGTGACTTTACTTAAGTAAAAGTACCAATACCATACAATAAAAGTACTCCATTACAAGTAAAAGTAATGCATTTAAAATTTTATTTCACAAAGGTCCCCTTCAGAGTGTAAATTATAATAGATTATATTGGGTATTATTACTGATGCATTAACCTGTGAGCAGTATTTGATGTTGCCTGTCGAGGAGGGTTTATATTACAGCTGAAATAATTTGTTGATTAATCATCTCGTGGATTGGCAAGTATTTTTATAATCGTTTAATCACTTCAGTCATTTTTTAGTTTCCAGACAAGGAATAAGTGCGGGCTGCTGACAGTGATAAGCCACCGTCATCTTCCAGCCAACTTTTCTATTCTGATATTGTCGTCTGTGAGGGACAGCTGTCTCCTCAGGGTTAACTCGCTCTCTCTCTGTCTCTGAGAAGCAAAAGATGGAGCCAGTCAGACTCAGAGAACAAGAGCTAGGGATGTGTTTGCTTGCATAGATGGGTGTGTCCTCCTCACAGTCTGCCTTCCCCAGGTTGTTTGGTGTGTATGAATGTGGAGCACATCCATACGGGGACTGTAGGTGGAGGGCGGGGTCCAATCGGAGAGGAAAGAAAAAGGGAAAGGCTGATGACAGGGTGTGGAGAGAGGACGGAAATTGATTGGAAGCAAATTTACAGACACCGAACCTGCTCCCACTCTGCCTCTCTTCCTGATGTAATTATAACATCTCTGTGTTACTTTCACACCTCGAGAACGTCTCTGTGCGGCTTCTCGGCACCACCTGCGCATGTTCATTCATCCTGCCACACGTTTTTCACTACCACAAGCGTTTCATCCATATGTCAAACACAAAGATCAATGTGTCTGTGTTCAGCTGGCAGCACGGAAACCTGCAGTGCAGCGATACACAAATAACACCCACGAGGGTGTGGGAAACATCACAGCGCATCTCATCACAGTGATGAAAAAAAGGTCCTCAGGGATTGTGTGGCTTTTACACAATGCAATGCCCGCGCTGTTGGAAATGTTATCTCAAAATAGAGTCCATATAAACAAGAAGAAAGCAATAAATCTTCCTAACAAGCTCCCTGGTCACTACAAAGTCATCCATAGAAACTTGCATTCAGGTAAATATCAGAGGCCTGGATGTGTCATTGAATAATCCTACAGCTTTATTATCATAAACATAGTGTGAGAGTTTAATACGCAGCAAAGTTTGATTAGTGATAATTCTGCCATTAATCAACAGGAAAACCTGCTGTCGCGCTACCTGATGACTTGAATAAGATGACCGATTTCTGTTCATGTGAAAGGAGTTTTTCTATCCTCCAATGAGTCCTTACTATGCAAAGCCCTTATCAATAGTCTGTGTTGTTATTAACCAGAGAGCCACTAAAGAAATCTAAACCAGCTGATTAACGAGTTTACAGCTACACTAGCAGCTCTGTGAGGCTGTAATGCTCATTGTAAAGAGTCCATATTCTAAGATGGATAAAAAACTGAGGCCAAAAATATTTTTCTCCTTCGTAGCAATCATGGTAAAGTAAATGTAAAATGGTGGTAGCTGTAACATGCTCTCAGTGACAATGCTAACATATCGACTTTTAACAGGTATAATGTGTACCATGTTTACTATTTTCTAATTAGCACTAAACACAATATACAGCTGAGACCACTGGAAAATGTCACTAGTTTTGCATGTATTTGGTCATAAACCAAAATGTTGGACAAATTGAAACTCTGATCTCATGGTGGCACTAGATGAAAGGTCAGAGGATCATCAAAGTTATTAAGAGTCATCTTCTGGTGACCATAAATGTTTGTACAAAATTTCATCGCAATCCATCCAATTCTCCAACTGGCACTGCCATCCCTTGAGCCCTGCTGCTAACTTGGCTAAAACTTAAGAGCAACTATCAATTTTTTCCGTAATGAAAACAACGCAAATGCTGGGAGATTTGAAAGGGGTTGTACTTAGCCAGATAATACAGAAAAAAGCCCATGTCTCCTGTGATGCCTTGTGAAGGCGTACCAACACCATTTAAACCCATCATGGACTCTAATGCCATGAGCTTGCACCAGTTTATCATCAAGGGCAGACTTGGAGGGAGACTGCAGGGTTCAGGATGCTATTCGGGCACACAGTGTCAAACTTTACAGCATGTTGCAGTTTTGGACACAGCCAAGTATTATTGATCAGCTGTCAAAAACACCTGCTGATAGGGGTGTGGCCAGGGATATGAGTTTTCAGCCAAAGAGATAGGTCTAGCAGCAGTTTTCTGCACCGTTTGATTAAGTGTTGATTTAACCTTTTAAACTCCCACAGTTCATTCCTCCATCCTTGGACCCTGACCCCAGCTGAGTGTTGAGAAATGCCACTGAGTCACTGTTTAAACACTGACAGACAAGTAATCAGCGAGGCTTTAACCTGACTAATGATCCTCCAGACTGGTTAGTCAGTGCAGTAAACACAGGTGACACATTAGCCTACAGTCTGCTTAGATATTTCACCTAAGAGGAATGCAGTCAAAGGTCTTCTGAGTGACGGTATTTCTGTCAGAGCCATTTACATGAATGTTTATAACACCAAAAACAAGTTCTCTAATAGAGGCTTAAAATTTTATATATATAAATATATATATATATATATGTATATTATGAGAAAGAGACAGATATAGATAGATAATATAAAAAATACTAAATTACACTTTTCTTGAAAATGTAGTTTATCTGTAAATTTTCATGTTTGTAATCCTTATCTAAGCAGAATCTTGACACAAAGAATGACAAAAGTAACTTTAAAACACGCTGTAAACTTTCCCTGGTTGCATGCCAAATTTGGTGGAAAGAGGTAATATTCTCAACACTGCATACAGCATATTATTTTTATTAATTGAGTACAAATAGATTGACAAAGTGTAAAAAACAAATACTATTTATGATTGTTTTTGATGATTACCTGGGGCATTTTATAAGCACTACCAATACAATGTTTATACACTGATTAGTCTAGCCAAAGTCCTACTGTCTCTCTGTGCTGCCTTGCCTTAAATAAACTATGAAGGCTTAGGGCTCGGTCACCTGAGCAGTCAGCTGAGAGATTTATCCTCACTGATCAGCTGACCAGGGATCTCTAGGTGGTTCAACCTGTCAGGGCTTAACGCTACTTTCATTTTTACTTCCTCTGTTCCTCAACGTAGCACTTCAGGGACAAGGTCTGGTTAAAGTTAGGGGAAGGGGATATTGAAGGAATGGGGCTAATTGCGAGGATATACTGTATGTGGTCTGAACCAAGTTAAGATTTTATTTGCAGATTTAACTCAATTTTTGAAGCACAAATAAATCTGACTGATGTGTACTTAAGTTTGTGTTAAAAAAGACTGTTTCCTCTTTTGAATCCAGCATTTCAACAAGTGAATAAAACCAAATCTAATCTAATCTTTTTCGGCTTACACTGACCTCTTAAGGGCCAAAAAAATATCCATCAGTATGTTAAGGAACTTTTGGGGATTTTTTTTTTTTTTAAAATCTTAGTTTCTTTTTCTTTTTTAAACTTGATATTTTTATTGTCATCTTGACAGAATTAACATATTTTTGACTGTAAACAGACTCAGATAGTTGACATTTTCTACAGACAAACATTTTACAATAAAATAGAGAACGCAAAAAAACCAGACTATATCAACAAAAAACAACAAAAAGCAGAAAAAACAGGCGATGCCAAAATTAGACCGCACATTCATTTATTAAAATATAATTTTCGTAATAATAATAAATATATATTTTTTTTCTGTTGTCATCTTGCTGAAGTGTTAACATTGTTACCCTAACAGGTGAAATCAACATGTCATTTTTATTCTCATGATGTACCAATATAAGAAACTGAAATTTAGTTTATATGAGAAAACGTTCACATTGTGGCTCGATCAGAATCAGCAAAAACAGTACAAACCAAAGCCAGCTGCGTTCTGCGCTTGATCTGTGTTTCTGAACTTGGTGTAAACCACAACGGTAGAACCTGAACAGATAAAAACTAAAGTGTTTGTTGGTCAGAAGCTGATGATGGCGACTCTCCAGTGCTCGTGCTGAGGGATGAGGAACTTAACAAATGCAAATCATCTACGTATGACCTAATGTCACTCAACTAGTCAGTTTTACCATGAACCAGAGAGGGACACAGAAAGCTCGACCGGCTAACTTACACTGTTGGTGTTATTTTGGCTAAAAATCAGTTCAGTCTGCTTTGTCATTAACTTGTTATGATAAGAAGGGACAGAGGTCGCAGACTAAGACTACAACGCTGAAAAAGGAGACGACTCAGAAGAGAAACCATCATGTCCCTATGGGGATCTTTTTTTTCTCCCGCTCTCTTAATTCTACACATCAAATCAGTCATCATAAGGAGTGCTACTCACACTGTGAAAGGCCTGGCTCCTCTCACCTCTGCGCAGCTGACCAATCACAGTGTGAAGTGTGCTGATTGGCACACTGAAGCCGTCTGGTCCCACAGCTCCCTCCACCACCCCAACTTTCATATCTGGTACTGTTTGGTGCCATTTAACAAAGATTTAATTTGAACCCCTGGCTTTTCTTCTACAGCCACCAGCCTCGAAGATTAAAATTACATTATCACCTATACGTTGGTTTATGCCCGAATTCATGGAAAAATAACTACATTTGCATCAGCCTCAGTTGTACAGTGAACATGGTAAACGTTACACCTGAACATCAGAATATTTAACGTATATATTTAGCTCCAAGCACCACTGTGCCTAAGCATTGTGGCTGTTGACCCTTTAGCCTTGTTTGTAATCCAAAAATTAAAAGCTATCCACTTCTTTATGGATGTTAATTTATGTATGTTTTGTGTCCCTATTTTAAAAAACAGAACCTTTTGGAGATTAAAGAGTGGGTTCAATTTAAAAATGAAAGCTCCCCGCTGCTTTAAAAATGCGTTTACCTGAACAAAAATTGAATAACTACTTCCAAATCCTTATGAGTTTTGAAAATGTAAAACTGAGTTAAGTCAACTGTAGTTAAGATATTAAGTTTGAATCGACAACTGTTCAGTCACACTGATTAACGTTATACAGATTTGTACATTTTCTCATCTTAAAGAGTGAATTCTTCATTTTGCATGGAAAACTCTCCGTTGCAGCTGCTGAAGGAATTTTGTACCAGAGTCAGTACAAAGGCAATATGTGAATTGACTCCCAGTGACTTTGTTATGTTATAATCATACAAGGGGAAGGAACTGAATTCAACACTAACCTTCATCGTGGTTAGCATTGTTTTTATCATTATTGAAAGAAACAACAGTTACTTATCTTAACAAATATTAGACACACACAGAAAGCGTTCATAATGTCTGTTTTCTTCAAACTACAAAAAAAGAAGAATCTCTCAAACAATGCATGCTGGGAAGTCTGCTAATATGCAAGTTTTGTTTATTAAATTATCTTAATGAGTTGAATGAACTCTCAGCAGTTCATTCAATCAACTCATTTCAAGTCAATGTTTAGTCAAATTCGTCTGAAAATAAAAACTAGAATCTTAAGTTGAAGTAACTTGAAATTAACAAGACTTAGATATTTACATTAAGTTAGTGAGAAAAGATTAGTTGATTCCAATACATTCCTGCATGGGGTTTTACAGTGCAGGATTTAATGAAAACACTTCACGCAGACACAGAAAAGTGAAGCAAGGATGATTATTTCTCTGGATGTATGACCGTGTTCAGAACATTTTATCTCTTCAACTCCGGGAAAGGTAATTTTTTGTTTTCCCTCTCTCTACCTCTAACCCGTTCTTCTTCTTTTTCCCCTCATCAGTCTTTTTTCCCCCTCCTCCTCCTTCCCTTCATCCAGAAACAGGTGTAGCCTGTAGGGTGGAACAGCTGTCCCAGGCAGACTCCCCTGGTACCACCCCCCCCCCAACATCTCCCACCACCTCCACAACCTCTTCCACCCACCTATCCCCCTGCACTTCGAGAGCGGCTGCTTGTTCAGGTACAACAGCACCACCTCAGGGCTGGTTCCAGCCGTCTGTCTCTGCTGGTGCGTAAGAGCACGTCAGCGTAGCAAATGAAACAACTTGACTGACACGGCAGCGAGCTGTCGGAGCATCAACACTGATGAGATTCGGGCCCAAGGGATGCTGAGCAACCAGCCCCCCCCCCCAGCCCCGCAGGCCCTGATGTATTAGTCTCTGTTTCTGCAAAGATTAAAACGTTGCTAACAAAAAAGTAACAACCCCCTCCAACCCTGCCACATTATGACTGCCTCATCATCTTCGCATCCCCCCTTTTCCCCCATCGTCATCCCCTCCTTCCCTCCCTCCCTCCCTCCACCAGGGCCCACTGCCTGACTGTCTGCTGTTGCAGCTGTCGCCAGCCTGGCTACAATCACAACACACCGGGGAGAAGAAATGGAAGAAGAGACCCAGGGAAAGCGCAAGGGTGGAGGGAGTCAATAAACTGAGAGTAACTGAGAGGTAGATTGTGTGTATGTAATGTGGGGGGTGGGGGGGTTTGAGGATGAGGGATGGGGGAGGGGAGACAGAAGATGAGAGGAGGAAAGAGGCACAAGAGGGACAAAAACGACAAGAGGGAGGAGAGCTGCAGAAATGAGGGCAGAAGAGGAGAATGAAATATTGGGAAGAAGTAGCTGAAAAAGGGGGGGGTCAGTACGGGAGGGTAAGAAACGGCAAGAGGATGAGGAAAAAAGGCACAAGCACCACGAGAAAGAGGGAAATAATGAGTGGATGAAAAGATGCGGGCTGCCAGAGGTAAAGAGAGATGACTGGAGGGAGACCTTTTGAATTTTTTTCTGGCAGCATATACCAGATGTCTTTCTTTCTTTCTTTCAGAAAAAATCTCTCCAAACACACTGAAAAAAACATCCAAATTCCCCCATAACTTAACAATCAAGTACATTTAATTTAAATGCAGTATGAAAAATTCAAACAGACAAATACAGCCGATTTACAGCTTGAAAGCAAACCTGATGTTTCTCCATCAAAAACCGTTCAGTTTTGTTTTCTAACACTTGAACAATATATCAGTGTGGTAACTGCTTCCCTAAGACACTGCAGATAAGACTTTTACCTATCACATTTGCTGCATTTAGAGCATCTTAGTCAATAAACAACACTCAATTAAAGCAAAAAAAACGATGCAACCACTGGGTTTCTTTCTGTTCCCCCGTGCTTTGATACCGAGGTTGTAGTGAGTATGCTCCCATGTCATCGATACCCCAGCCTGGGTCTGCTTGTACCACAGGCCATCAGGGCTCTAATCCTGAGCCGCACAGTGGCACAGTTTCACCCTGCAGCCATTCACTTTGTCTCCACACAAATGCAGCTGCCAGATTCGTGTGACCAGGCACCCTCTCTCTCAGAAGAGATGGAGGTATTAAATGAGGCAGCTTTTTCCTGGCTCTTTTTGCATGGAGTGTGTATCTATGCGAGTGTGTGCGGTAGGGGAAAAAAGGAGTACTTACAAAGCGGGAATTCAGAGAGGTTTGAGCTTTTTTTTCCTTTTTTTTTTTTTTTGACTCGTGACAGATTTTAACTTTCACGACTCCTTCAGTTTGACAAATTGCAAACAGCCAAATTGTTGTTACGTGTACCACAACTGCAAAATATTGTTCTATATGTTACAGTAGAAATCAAAACAAATCTACTCCTCAATTTCAATGCTGAGTCTTACAATTTTCCAGACATTTATGTGGACTTTAGAGGAAAAGGGAAAAAAAAAACAAAAACCTGCTTGTTTCCTCAAAAAAGATTCAGGAAAAACTGTGGTACTCCACTGGCAAAAAAAAAAAAAAATGAAAGAATCACCTCATGTATTGATTACTTTGCTGAATTTTAATTTAAAAATAAAAAGACTGACAAAAGGGCAGCTTTGTCATGTAGCATTCATAAAATAAGATGCTGATGAGCAATCTCTGATGAAGGCTTCACAACTACACTTGTTAATAAAAGTCACCAAGATGCTCAAGACAAAAGGTCAGTTTATTGCTTTTTTACCACTTTGAAAAGGTAACACTTTAAAGTGTTTTTTTTCTTATTATTAATTATGATGAAAAACATCAACATTTAACCTTCCAGTGCCAATTCAAGTCACTGCAACGATTTCCTTTTTCTTTTTTTTCAGTTTTTCACTCTGTCTTTAAGATGGGGACTGCAAATCTTTAAAAAAAATCAATTGTTAAGATAGTCATTCTCTAAATAAGTGAAAACTGACATGTCACTATACAGAGTGTGATTGATAAAATCAATAACGCATCATAAAACTGAGCGGTCTTGTCTGTTGCATGTATTTTAATTCATTTAACATTCACAGGTTATGAATGGACCTGAGCTCTGAGTGGGCAGTCGGGGAATCAAGTGTAGTAAACGACAACATGCTTATTTGTCACTTCTCTCTAGTAGTGAATATAAACGCTGAATAAAACATTACATTCTAGTATTCACTCTTGGGCCCTTACACTCCAAACATGCAGTGTATTGTCTGTTGTCCGACTGAAGTGTCCTCTACTTGACTCCACTATGAAAGTGGGTGAAGGACCTTTGGCTCAGGGGACACCCAGTGCCTTCTCTGCTTGGCCTGGCTCCCCACTCTCCGTGCCAGGCTGCTGGCAAACAACAATGACCCTCTAACAGCAGAGTCAACAGCCACCAAACATACAACAGCCCGGGAGGTGCCAACGTAAGTGTGTCATTTACTGCGTTTTACACTTTGTCTACTGAAATATATAGCTTTGCCCCCAAGTGCTTTTCTAACTATGGTGGTAAGAAACACAAAGTAACGCAGTGTTTATATTCATGTGTATTTTTCTGCACAACACTTAATAAAACTTTGGCCTCTGAAACCAAAAGTCAATTGATATCCAGCTCTGTTGTGTCTGTTGCTCTCTCTGAGGTATTTCCCTCTAGTTCCACTTCTTCGTCAGGTTGACTTTAATTTCCGACGACCTCTCGTGCCGTTGCTTCTCAGCCACTCTGTCTGTCTAAAGAGCTGAGGTGAACTGGAGGCGATGCTGAGGAAACACACGGCCTGTGGCATTGATTGGTGGTGTTTACTGCACCACTGTTTGCCTGTCTCCTGACTAGAAGCTGTAAGATGTTCCAGCCTCTTGTCTTTTATGCAAATACAGCACAATTATATAATCCACTGGTGTACAATATTTTTGCATGTAACTGTGTGATTATTTGCTGTGGTAGAAGTACTTAGATCTTTTACTTAAGTAATAGTAGCAATACCACAATGTAGAAATACTGTGTTACTACTAAAAGTCCTGCATTCAAAACGTTACTTAAGTAAAAGTACAAAAGCATGATCAGCAAAGATATACCTACAGTACCAAAAGTAAGAGTACCCATTTTGCAGAATGAGTCAGTGTGTACATCACTTTAATGTTGCAGCTGGTACAGGTAGAGCTAATTGTAATTATTTTATATACTGATGAGCACTGAATTCCCCCCGGAGATCAAAAATCAAATTTAACCTATAATAATACATCATAATTTATTTGTTGATTATGTTGTGTATCAATTTGAATCTACAAAGTTACTTAAGCTGTCAAATAAATGTAGCGGAGTAAAAAGTAAAATATTTCCCTCTGAAATGTGGTGGAGTAAAAGTATAAAGCATCATAAAATTGAAGTACTCAAGTAAAGTACAAGCACCTCAAAGTTGTACTTAAGTACAGTGCTTGAGTAAACTTATTCAGTTACTTTCCACCACTGATTGTGTGAGTGTGTGTGCTTATGATAAAGTTAGAATACCTAAATGTGACAAAATCTGAATGAACTTTTGAACAGTGATCAGAAGTGGCAGATCAAACCACTAAGTACATATGCGGCAGGTCCAGATCAGTGCGACGTGTTTATAATTAAAACTGTTACAGTATGTACAACATCATACAGCACGAGGATGTGTAAATGTGTGTCAGTATGCTCGGCAGGTCCACATGGAGTGAAAACTTCAATGCAGTAAAAAGAGCATTGAGTCAACACTGTTAACTGGCTGCAAGTCAACTTTTTATTGACCAGTGGAGAAAATAATTGCGATGTGTGTGTTTGAGTGTGTGGGCGCATATGAGTATTCATTAGTAATCATTGACTGGTTTCACTGTTTGGTTTAGTTGTGTCACGGTAGCGCTCCCTCTGTCTCTCAGTCACTGAGACAGACTGAAACTCAGCAGCCATCCCTCCTGACAGCGAGGCATTTCAAACATCTGCTAGCAGCGTGGCCGCGTTCACAGGACGCCAGAGCACTGAGCACAGTCCAAAGTCCTTCTAACAATCCAGACTCTGATATACTGTTTTACTGGAGTTAGTTTCTGATTAAGTACTGTAATGTCCCTTCCCTCCCCCAACATGCCTTGTCAGTCAACTACGGTTACTGATTCCCTTTATTTCCCTGAATCCCTTCTGATAACCTCCCAGAAAGCTGGCTAAGTTTGTTTTTAGGTGTAAATTGTAAGTAAATGGAGATGACAATAGCAGTAATAAGAGAGAATCGAGAGTAATCAAGAAACAGTAAAATCAGGCCTTACTCAATGTACTGTATATCATGTCTAATGGCAGCATTGAATTCTAGTCTACTGAGGCAGGTATCAGTGAAGACCACAGTATCTCTCAAGTTTTCTCCCTGCTGGTGCAGAATGAATGTTGTTGTTGCTCCATTTTTTATTTTTCAAAAACAGATTTTAGTGAAATATTTATGAAGCATAGTGTAAACTTTTCCTGTTGTACAAAGTAAAATAAGCTGTTGATGTTTGGTACAAACCTAAAGAAAGAACATGTTGTCTGATGAAAAACAATTTGCAGCAGAATTTGGCCAAAAGTCAAAGATCCCTCTGTGCACATTTACATTCAGATATATTACAATTAACTAGGTCTCCTTGAAGACAAAAGACTTTGTTTGCTATGTGATTTATGCGAAACTCAAAATAAAGTCATTTTCATGTTTTATTGCTCATTATATGATGATTCAGTGGCTACACTATTTAGTAAAATGTCCTTAATTTCGGATGAGTTTTTCTGGATTAATGCATATAAGAATACTGAGCTGTGTTTCAGAAAGGGAAAATTTTGTGTGGCTGATTTTATTTTTAGGGAATCGGACGGCAGATAAAGTTCTTTGTTTGCAATGTAATGTGAGAGGTTCTGTTCATGTTTGACAAATGTATCACCACTGCAACAGTATTTTTTTTGTTGTCTTGTCCATGTGGGTTGGACAGATTATAACTCTGACCTGATGATGTTACTATAAGGAAAGTTAAAGTATCACCAAAGTTTTTAATATTCACCCTTAGGGGGGCATGAACATCTATACCAAATTTCATGGAAATCCATCTAATAGTTGTGGACATATTTCACTAAAACCCACAGATGTCAACCTGCTGGTGGTACAAGAGGTAAGGTCAGGGGATCACCAGAGTGGCTAGGATTATTCCTCTGGGGGCCATGGATATCTGTAACAATATTTCATAGCAATCCTTAAAATAGTCGTTGCAATATTCCAGTCTGGACTAGTGGTGGTGGACCGACCACTACTAGCCACTACTATACTTATAAAAAGAAAGAGAAAAAGGGACACTAACCTATCTGTGGGTCACAACTTGAACTAATTTAAATTGGCATTTATCATTTTCAATATACATATACAAACGGCAATGTACATAAATTTACTTGATGTACAATACAAGACAATTTGGAAACACTATATACCGTATGCTACATCTGCTATGACTCAGGTTGTCATGATAAAGATTTTTTTTATAGTGGTCAGATCATTACCTATTACAAACCCTTCATATGCTTGTCTTCATATGGTTGCAATTGTTATATATTTTGTGCATTTGACTGTAATGGTATAATGAGGCCTACAGCACAGACAGACACAGATAGTGAAAAACTGCAGCCTACAGTCATTTGTGGCTGTTCGCCTTAATCTTTGAAAGAAGAATGGTTTGACCTCCTCTCAAACTGGCCTTACACTTCTCCCTATCCCTGCCTTCGCCCCTCCCTCCCTCCCCCATCCATCTCTCCATTCCCTTTCCCTGCCGAGCCTCCAGGGGTTTCTGTACAACCGCTGCATTCCCTCCTCTACCCATCCTCCCTTGCTTCCATCCATCTCTCCGCTCTGTCATTCACGGCCTACAGTCGCCTCCCGTTGCCTCTATCTCCCATCCTTCGCCCCCCATCCCCCCTGCAGTGACTCCTGCCATTGTGAGCCCTGCTCTCGCTCTGTCTTGGGCTGCTGTGTGAGAATGGGGTTATTGTAGCTCCGTTGAAGCATTTACATGAGTGTGTGTCCATGTGTGTATATGTGTGTGTGATAGTAGGAGTGTGAGTTCTCTGCCCTAGCGCCAACATGTCCTGCTGTCCGACCTCCATACGCACACAGGCCTACATGCTCACTGCACATGCACCAAACACCGAAAGTGAAGCACAGCCTGTTGTTCTGTAATCCAATTTTCCCCTTTTGAAGCTTCACATTGATTTACTCTAAAATATTCTCAAACTGTCCTGCTTTCCAGCTGTCAAAATCTAGATAAGACACAGTGTGACAGTTGATTTAAAAAAAAAAAAAAAAAAAAGTCCATTAGCTTGTTGCCTTCAGGTGGTACAAAGAGGTTTTTCTAGACTCGTTTTGCCCTGGGGTTTTGCCTCTCAGGTTCGCTGTGCTAACCATCTGAATAAGTGGTAGTCTAAGATGTTGGGTCTTACCAGCTATTCGTAAATCCTTTACTAAGTTACTGATTTACTTAATCAGGTTGCACCATTAAAAAGAAATATAAAGTAATGTGAAAGTCAATTGCTAGGAAACATCTTTAGCGCTATTCAATCAAAAGCAATCAACTGTTGAACTGAAAGACATTGTTACATCACGAGCTGTAATATAACTTCCAAAAATCACAGTTTTAGGTGGTCAATTTTTAAATTTAACTGCTAGTCCCTTATAAATGTAGGTATGACTTTGTTCAGTTTATGCATACCTGGAGAAATATGTGGTCTAGTAGTATTCATACAGTTTAGCATCAGTAAGAAATATCTGATCATGCTAACCCTAACTAAAACTATTTAGTAATTTAACGTTATCGGCATTACATTTTGAAATTTGATTTATTGTTTTCTATTCTGAAAAATGTGATTTTAAAACTTCTCAGTTTATATTGTTATTAAACAGGATTTTAATCACATTCAAGGTCAGACCAGGTTCCATTACCTCTTCTACTCTTCATTCTCAGTTACTTGAAAACAACTCATCTCTATGTGACCGATTGCTATTTGGTTATCTAGTCTAAAGTTAATGGCATAAAATTTTGTAATTTTAAATATGTTAAGTTATTTTGGTGAAATGTAACTTAAAGATTTCAGTTACAACTTTCTGGGTGTAAATACTTAATAACTAATCTTCAGCTCCAGGGCTCTATCAGTGAAAATGATGATGATTGAAAAGTGATTTTAAGTAGGGTTAGTGCATTAATAATACAGTAATTTACATAAAATTATAATTTTATTTTTTATTTTTTTGTAAATTTGTTTGTTCTAGTTAAACAAGGCTGAAACTTTGTTCTGAAATCTCAAACAAACCTACTCCCTTAATCAATAGGAAAATGATGCCCGCAAAAGCCATATCCATATCACACCTGCATATCATTCCTCAAATCCACGCCTATAAAATACTTCCACACCTCAGTCTAAAAGACTGTGACACCAGTCTCTTCTCCTCTTTGTGCCCCATTTCCCTCTACTACTAGCTCGCACTAGTCCAGTTAGTCACAGTCTCAGCCTCCGCCACTCTGTCCCTCTGAGGGATTAGCAGACGGCACTGGCCACCACTCTAATCCTTTCCTCAACAGATTCTCTCTTATATCCTCATACAGCCAGACACAACTTTTTTAAATGACAGCGACTATATGCCATATCTCGCCTTGCTAATCTGTTAAGTAGCTATTACAGCACTTGTGTGCAGTGCCGTTGTTGATGTGTTGTCATGGTCATTAGTTTCACACATCGACTAACCAAAAAAAAAAAAGAAGAAGGCCAAATAAATGGTAGTTTCAATAAATTGATTTGTCTTTTCTTGCTTTGTAATTTAAATGCTCTTTGAGCAAATAGCATACTTGGCAAGCTTGCTTTGAAGCATGGGGCTCCCCATATTCAGATGATTGTTGACTGTGTAAACATGGCTTCCATTTGAAACTACAGCAGTCAAAATAGCAGATAATGTCAACCTCACTCAGTCTATATTGTGTGGGTTTATTAGCCTCTGCATTTGCATTTAAACATCACAGAAGCCTTCATCTTGGACCATAAAACTACCATTTAAACTGACATTCATTTATATTAATAACTGGAGATATGTTATCTAATACATGGGGAAGGCAAATATTAGATATAAGTTGTATGGGTATATAAATGCCCACAGTAAGCCATAGTCTGTATGTAAGAGCAGGCTATAGGTACACTTATGGGCCTGCCTGTGTCTGGCTGTTTTTAGCAGGTGATCAGCTCACCTGTATTGTCTTATCTGCAGCTGACTCACAGCCTCTATAGAGCCCTACATAAAAGTGTCAGTGACTCTCGGTGACCTAAAAAGGAACCATGATTTAGTCATGATACCCTGTCAGAGGAAATAAAACAGATCTGTTGACATAACAATCTCAACTCAAGGTTCACTTACTCGCTTGTTCTGGAGCTTTTGACCGTATCACATGGCTCTCAGAAACAGACTGAATTTGCTCACTTGCCATGATGCTGTAGATGTTAAAAATTTCCATGACTGTGAACATCTCCTGGAATTCTCATCCATGTTGATTTAAAAGTAAATCAATAAACCTAAGTGAGGACTGTGTTATATGGTCGAAAGATCCAGAATAAGTGAATATACTGACCATGAACTGAGACAGTTTTGTCAACTGTTGTTTTCAAGATCAAGACTGAACTGTACAACTTAAGGTGATATCTGTGCTTAATTTGTTGTTACTATACCACTTTGTAAAGATTAATTTTAGATCTTTAATTGTTAATTAACGGTGCAATCTGTATTCCCAAATATTTCCAAATCCAATGATTCACAAATAACCAATTACAAGGACCCGCTGGCTTCAACCATTGTCGCAGGTTATTCCCCGCCTCCGCTTTGGCAGAAATCCTGTCATCTCTCTACTGTCACTGTCCAGTAAAGGCTAAAATGCCGAAACAAATAAGTAACAAGTCACAAATCTTCATAACTTGAGCTAAGCCATAGGTGATTACAGATGCAGATATGTCAGGTTGGGAAATTAAGACAAAGCCGAATATCACAATGATACCTCTATATCAATACTGTCACAATACCCATGACTATTGGTGCTTTCGGAAGAAATGTATATACAAAAGTTTTCAAGTAAATCATTGTGAGTTATATGGATAACGATTGCTGATATGTGGTGACATTAATTTCATTCAACTACATAAGTCCCTTGTGGTTAATGCAACTGTATAAATGAATTGTTATGCATCCTTAAAATGATGAAAAAATATAATTTAGGTTATCAGGATATTATGATAGCCAAAATCAATATCTACTTTCATTAGGAGTTGAAACAATTAGTGGATTAATTTGTTAGTTCGACTAACTTAATCTGCAACAACTCTGATGATAAATTTTTCATTTGAATCATTTTATAAGCAAAAATGCAAAAATTCATTGGTTCCAGCTCAAATGTGAGTATTTTTTGGTTTTCTTAATCATTTATGATAGGAGACTGAAATTCTTTGCGTTTTGGACTGTTGGTCAAATAAAACAATCACTTTGAATATGTCAACCTGGACCTTATTCACTATTATATAGACAGTACGATTAATTGATTATTCAAAAAAATTATCAGAATGAAAATAATAATAATAATCAAAGATGAATATTGCAGAGCATATATCATTCTCATATTATATCAATGCAGTGTATCTGTCATGTCTACAGTGATCAAAATCTTGCCTTCTTTTCTAATGGCTTTAATCCCATGTGTCAATAGAGCCATCGAGGACACCTGGTCCCCTGTGCTTTTAGAAACTAGAGGTTACAGGTAAGGCATGACCACGGACCAATGACCAATGACCAATGACCTATCAACCCACAGGCATGCTGTGACATCATTCTAAGGAGGTCATGATAATCAGATTATCCCCGTTACACAAACTCCCTCACTCACTCGCCACTGGGAGTCTGACAGAAATGCTCAGCGGGTTTAAAACACAAAATCACACATTCTCACAGACACGCCTTGAAAAACGTCAACTGGAGATCGGATAATTTTAGAAGAAAGCATCTGAGTGGGCCAAAAATAAAACTCCTGTGTTGTAAAAATGTTCGCAAAGCTTCAAAAACACTTTCACTCTGTGAGCAGCAGCGTCACGTTTTGCCTTGATGAATTCCTCAGTGGGAGAATGAAGATTGTTTACTGAGCACAGAAGCCGGCTGATAGAAGACAGAGGAGAAGCTCGGGGGCCTGAGCTGCTCTGTAACTGCAGTGATGCCAAGTGGTCGGCGGTTTGAAGAGACACCTGAGACCAGCGCACCTGGACAATGTGCTGAGGTGTAACCCTAAACTGAGATGAACTGCTGTTTATCCCCCACGCGCTCCTTCTCTTGTTCTTTCCCATCACTCTCCTCTCTCCCTTCATACATCTCCGCTCTCTCTGCTCCCTGAGCTTATTTTCTCCCCACAACTTGATCTATTCCGCCCTGTTATTCTCCCAATCTTTTGACTCACTACCTCTCTCTTCTGTCTCTGTCTCACTTTCTTTGAATGCTTTCCCCTTCTGGGCATCGCCAGGCTAATGCGAACAGCTCTCAGTGTGAGTGTGAGTCATATAATCACATATTTAACGATTAGCACCCACACATTTTCAGTAAGATTCATCATTCAGAGGGAAAACAGAGTCCAAGCCCTTCCTGAGACATTACTGCATTTCTTCAGTTGCTATTTTCCCACAGACAATACTAAATTTGGGGACTGACATTTTGCGCAGCAGCTGACAGCGGCTAGCAGCTGTATGACTCAGTGACACAGAAGCAGTGCCCATGTCACCATGGAAAGGCAGCGTTATGGTGTTGCCAAGGCTCCGCTGTCCAATACGCATCTGATCCCTCATCATTACTCTTAGGGCTGCACAGGGTGGAGGCAGAGTAAGGAGATGGGACCAGGGTGTCCATGTTTGAGAGTCAGACATGAGACAGAGTCAGATGAAACCCAAGACAGAGGACAAAGTGAGGATTGAAGATTAGGAGACATTTCAGCAGATCAGCAGAGAGTGTGTTTAAGCTACACTCACTTCTGCTGTCTCCCTCTTTAAAAGCCCTTTAGTCAGCATCCTGCACACTCCACCCATATTTGTACACTCCCTCCCCCATCACTCATGTCACTTGGGATAAACATACATAGTCTGACCTGCACGTATGCACACCCACACACAAATGTACTTAAGATGCTCGCCGTGTATTATTTCTTTGATGCACCAACAACTGCAACTGTGTCTTTAAACAGCAAGTAGCACAAAGGACCAAAAATAGCACAGTGAGTTGCAGAGCAGAACTACTCTCCTTGAGGAGGGGAGGAAAGAGGAGGACAAGGAGGTGGAGGACAAGAAGGAGGAGGAGGAAAGGCAGGAGGAGGTGCAGAGAGAGATGACAGGGAAAAGATGGAGGAGAGAGACCAGTTCTCCAGGACTTAGGCCTCCCTGCTGTGTTCAATTTAAGTTTCTCATCCAATGTCCGTCCTTCTAAAACCTCACATTGTACATTGGAATTTATGACAACACTTAATATTCACATTTCTGCAGTGTAATAAAATGATTGGGAGAAGGCTTAATCTTTGTACATTTATAACTGTCCACTTATATGTCCCAGTGGAGTTCTCATATAAGGCAATCCATAACAGTATGGACAAATTAGTAGTTGCGACCAGAAATCAAACATCTAGACTGCAAAACAGGTCAATATTACAAGTGGGACATTTTATCAATAGAGCAACATATTGAAGTATTTGTAATTGTTTATCACTAAATTTGTAACTAGTATAAGGTATTACTCCTATCCGAGTTTTCTGTTCTGTTCTTAAATACTATAAATTATTGATTTATGCTGTTTGTTAAAGAGTTTTCCATTTTAAAAGAAGGGTGATTTTGTCCCCTTTGGACAGAGCCAGGCTAACAGTTTCCTACTGTTTCCAGTCTTCATGCTAAGCTACACTAACTACCTCCAGGATATAGCTCCATATTTAGCATGCAGACATGAGGTGAGAAAGTTATCAATCTTTTCATCTAACTCTCGACAAGAAAGGGAATAAGCATATTTCTTTAAATGTCAAACTATTTCTTTATGGATATGTTTTCTTCTCTAGTTAAAGGTGTCATATGTACATTTTTGGTATTGTTACATATCCAACATTAGCATTAACAGCTGTTTACTTACCAGTCTAGTAGAAACGTTCTGACTTCAGCATCAAACTTAATTCCTTCACTTGCCAAGAGCTGTCTCCAGGAGTGGAAAACAATGCCAATGTTAACTCTTGTTTTGCCTCTATTTTTTTCATTTGTTTTCTTCTACTGAACTTGGCATACTAACCAGCTAGCCTGGCCCATCCCATCTCGTAATACTACTTTGCGATAGTGGGTCACTGTGGCGTAGAGTCTGCCCTCAGTCCAACATGAGAGAATGAATAAGTAATGCTGCCCAGAGGGTGTTTTCTAACCTTTTGTAAATGCAACGATGGCTGAAGTTCTTGGTAAGTAAACAACTGTTAATGCTAACGTTGGCTACATAGCAATAGCAAAAACTTACATATAGCAGCTTTAAATGGATACTGTGATGAATAGTAGATTATTGTCCGTCAATATTACATATCGCAAAATCACCATGATACCACTGCTAAACATGTCATGATATTATCGGTCTATTATTCCAATCGTGTGTCAATGTCAGTGTTTGATAAGACATGAAATCAAATCAACAAAATAATATCCTACCGTTATGAAGGTTATAATGTTCAGTCTTTGTTGAATCTGTTTTAGAGAGTTTGTGAAAACAATTTTAACTCAAGATCCACTTGCTAGTTCTTCTTTTTTTTTCTAATATTTCCAATATTTTGTCTACCCCATTTACACTAACGAGGGCAGCGTGCATATCAGACACATATACACAGCTTTCAGTCTATTTAAGTCAAAAGCACAATCAAGCTACATCCCCACAATGATCATAAAGTTGAATCAACATATCTCTGAAACAGTTTCAACAGAAACTGAAAATTGCAACCTTCATGAAGGTAGGATTTATTGCAGGACTGTTCTATTACACTGTATTACTTTTAGTGTACCTAATATACTGCCAACTGAGTGTAAATCTCCAAAGAAAAGAGTAGAGCTTGCACCCTAAAGCTGAATTTGTGTATTTGCTGTATACTTAATATAGTATTTGGGTCTATGTTACATATGTGCTCCCTTACATACTGTGTGTACCTGGTGTTTGACCCCATCTATTCAGCTAGGGTTAGATGATACCTACAGAGGGGTGAGTTTGAAGGTTCAGTATTGACCTTGAAAACTGTAATGTGCACAGGAACTACTTAATGTTAGTATTCTGACTCCTTCAGTCACATTGTGGTGATGTGATAATAGGGTTTCGATCTCCCACCTAAATGCTAACACCTGATATCATGTTTCCATATTTAGGTCTCGTGATAACAAATGAACCACCTTCATGATAACTGAGCAAGCCTCATCCACTGATAAATACCACAGGATGTGGCTGAGAGCTCCTGAAAATTTCCAGGACTTAGACCCTGTCTCAAGAATTGAGGGGTGTTACAATTACCAGTGTTTCCGGCCTGACAAAAATCCAGCTCTGACCAAAACATTGAGATAAAAAGTTTCCTACGTGTCTCGTCTCTGCTCAATTCTTGTGTTTTGTCCAAATTACTGTATGAAGTAGGAAGAAAACTGGTTTAGGTTTGTTGAGACGGACACTCTGGCCCTTGACCTTACAGTATGAGCTTGACCTCCGAATACAACTCGTCTTCAGTCTTTATAATATATTCTGATATATATTATATTCAGCAAGAATCAGATATTATCATTTATATTAGTCATTTACAGAGGAGAGAAAATGACTCTTATTTGCAGTACTTACTATTGCTGGACTTAAGGTCTCTGTGGATGATAGGTACGAATGCCTGGTTGTGCAGGTAGTCCATCCCTGTGGCAATCTGGACCGCCCAGTTCACCAGAACCCTCGGGGGAACCTTCTTTCCAGCAAGGGCCCGGTTCAGAGCCCCTCCTCTGGCATACTCCATCACCAGGCACAGGTTGGGCTCGCGCAGGCAGACCCCACGGAGTGCGATTATGTTGGGGTGCCGGAGCATCCAGAATAGCCTGGCCTCCTGTCGCACGCTCTCTGCTGTGACACTGATATCCTCATCGGGGTCTTGCCTGGCGGCCTTTACTGCTACTTCCTCTCCTCGCCACACTCCTTTGTAAACCTTCCCAAACCCACCAGCTCCTATCACCTCCTCCAGGAGCAGTTCTGAGAAGTCTATCTCCAAGGGGCATTCACCCACTCCACCTGCCACTAGACCTCCGGAGGTCAGCTGTTGGTAGCTGGCAGCGTCCCCCCTCGTGACGTAGTTGCTTGGAAAGATACCCACCTTGTCCTGGATCTTGCCTGTCCACCAACCCTCATCCCCAGACACTTTGGAGTCTTTGGAGAGAACCTCAAGGAGGTCCCCCCGCCGCAGGGTTAACTCCTCATCTGCTGTGGCCTCATAGTCGAAGACTGCCGTCCAGTAGGCGTTGGGGTTGTTGGCCCCACAGCGGTGACCAGGATGGGATTCTGGGGACCCAGAGGAAGAGATGGTGGAGGAGTTCCAGATGCTACCGTTCTCCACTTGCACAACCGGAGCTGGAAACATTGGTGGCGGAGGGGTCATATTCGGGGGCATGGAGGATGAGGAGGAGGTAGTAGAGGAGGGGGGCCCAGGCGGGATTAGGCAAGGGGGAGGCGGGGAGCAGCAGCCCCCACAGCTGGTGCAGGACAGGGGGGCTGCTGTGCTGCTCGCTCTGCCGTATGGGTTCATTGCAGCCTGACTGCTGTTTGACGCTGTTGGCCTGCCCTCTGTCAACTCAGGCACAAAATCCATACAGGGCCCATTGACTGAGACGAGGTGTCCTCGACCACCGGCGGGGGGGATAGGGGATCAGAGGATCAGAGAGCTGCAACGGCTCTCCCCCATCACCACATCTCGCTGTTGAAACTGTGCCAAATCCTGTCACCGGTTGCTGCTGTGCTGTTGCTACCCAGTGTGTAAGTAACATGTATTCCCAAAGGCAAGTTCATTCAGGGACAATATAGTTTAGGTCAAACAATGACTCTCAGCAGAGCAGATCCATGAATGTAACCCCCATAAAACTAACTGATTGTTTTCCAAAATTGTGTCTTTTAAAAGCTGCCACAGACTCTCACAGGAGACGTGAATATGTGTATATCTAAGAAGCAGCAGGTCTGATGAAATCCTTTGGAAAAATACCTTCAGTCTGAGGCCTTCCTGATCAGAGAGGGAACTGTGAAATTAAATCCACACATAATTTCTCTCTCTGGTCTCTCAGCTGCTGCCTACAATTAATAAAACAGTTAGATAGTTATTATGAATTTCCTACATTGCTGTTCACATGAAAGTAACAAAGGCAAAGTCTGGGCTCCTGATGCCTTTATAGTTTTGAATCTCTCGGTCTTTAAATACATAGCCTCATCTGTAGTTAATATCATCCCATTGAGAACTACTGTCTTGAATCTGTGAGCTACAGAGAGAATCAGAGTCGATGATGAAACCACAGCTGATTTTCAGATTAATTTTAGTATGGAATATAGACTAGGCTATTTAAGGTGCCAATAAAAACCGCAGTCTGTTTTTGAGCTGATGGAAATACTCTGAGCAGGGGTCCTCATTATTTCTCATCCAGCCCAGTGTAGACGCACCTCCCCCGCCAGCCATCTCCATGAATATAGGCTGTTTTCTATTCTATATTGTGTTTGGAAATATCCGCGGATATTCACCCTACATCCCGGAAAGCAGGTCCAAGCTAAATCCTTCATACATGGCAACTCATGAGCCGGTTCAGCGTCCCTGAATAGCCTTTATCAAAAAGGCCCCGTCCATTTTAAGACAGCTGGGGAATTACAGAAGCAAGCCGACGGCGGGGCGGCAGGTATTCAATACGGAGCTGTAAAGTGGCACCATGTTCAGCAAACAGCCAAGTCTGAACACAACAAACCCGCCTCCGTGTCTTTGCAGCGGCCTGGTTCACTTGCCTCTGCTGGGCTACATTTGTGATGGAGACGGGTCCTCGATTGGAAAAGAAACTCTCGTGCACCGCAGACAGTGTAGGGATGCCAGCATCTATCATTATCCTGCTGCTTTCTCAGCACGCATGGTAGTTTCAGATCGTCAATTCGTAGTCTTGTGGCGAAGGTGTGAGTTTTAAAGTCCACGACTTCTGCTTTAGGAGAGACGGCAACAATCACAACGGTGGCAATACGGTGGAAAATACTGTCAACGAAGGTTTGCATGGAGGCATTGCAGCATTACAGTATCTCTGATCCGAGTGGACGAGATGAAATAATGCGATGAAGAGATCCACTCCGGCTACATGTTCCCTTTATCTATCGATCGAACTCACCTGTTCATGATAATAATAATAATAATTATTATTATTATAATAAATAATAATAATAGTAATAATAATACGGTTGTTTATTATGCGCGCAAAATGTTGTGCGTTTCCAGTCCCAGCTTGCGTCCTCCGCCCCAAACAGCCTAATACGTAAAGAGTTAGCGTTTACTATAACCTAACCTGGACACTTAGGGCAACAATATCCACCGACATCGTCGCATGGGCGGTGTGGTTGCATCTGAGTAAGAAGTAACATCAAGGTCCGTCACCCAATTTGGCGACAAACGCTCCCGGGAGTCCCTGTCGTTGCTGCTCAGACAGCTGCCCGGAGGTCCATCGTATTCCAACAGGATTTTCCTCCTAAAAGACGTGACATTTCGAGAATCGAGCTGTCAGTCTGTGGGCTGACTTTGCATCCAAATACACCGGGGGTGCCGTTCACGTACGTGGGGACAAGTGCTACTCCTTTCACAGATGTACAAATCATAGGTATGGTCGTGGCATGCAGGCTGTCTACGCACTTAGTCCCAGCACATGGGTGCAGATCAGGGTGCAGCTCAGCGCGCAGGGCGGAGACAAGGACACCAGAGTCTGTTGGAACGACACTAGGTTGTGCTGGTGGTGAGGGTGTGCTGGTGCACTGTGGGTATTGTAGTCTCTGAGGAATCTCCTTCTGACCTACATCATTCTGGCAGCTGATATAACTAAATAATTAGCAATATTAAGGAATAAGATGAGCAGTGGTGGAAGGTAACCGAGTACATTTACTCAAGCACTGCACTTATACAAATTCTGAGTATTTCAATTTTCTGCTACTTCATTCTTCTGCTCCACTACATTTATTTGATAACGTAAGTTACTTTGCCGTACTTTGCTTAATAATATAAAATATTATCAAATAAATAAATTATTATGTATTATTATAAGTATTTTATCGGTACCTGATTCATACAAAATATTTACACTGTAAATTGCAAGCTTTATTATACAGTATAACCCAACTTTTTAAATTAAAACAAATAATACCTGAAGAATTACTGTTATTTTATCTAAAAAAATAATACTGTGCCAGAATTACATTTCCATTCAGAATAGAATCGATCGTTGGGTTATTCAGACAATGTATGGTACTAATAGTCACACCCATCAATTTTTAAGCTGTACTGGCCCCTGGTGTCCAATGAGTGAAACACAAAGTCTTTACTTTATATGATACTTAATTCTCTAGTTCTCTTCATCCAAGAGGGACATAAGGTTTCAATTATTTTTTTCTTCCTTGTTCCATCTTTTTCCATGGTTTAAAACAAACAAGCAATCACTTTTTGGTCATTTTGCATCTGTTAGTGGTAGTCTTCTGTCTCTTTTTTTGTCATTTTGTGGCTCTTTTGGGTCATTTTGTGTCTCTTTGTGCTAGTTTGTCATTTGTGTCATTTTGTATCTCTGTTCTCCTACTCTCCAGTCCTCCAGTTCAGTGTGCTGCCTACACTTTTACAGGATATGGTGGCTGAGCCAGAAATCAAGGCTGCGACCTTTCTGTTGTGGGACTCACAACCCACTCTAATCACTGGTTCTCACTGCCGTCCCTTTATCAACACCAATCATCTGGTTCAAAGACATGTGAAATCAGGATGATTTATGCAATTCGATTATAAGCACAAAACTTGGACTCAGGGAAAAGCAGAATTACCAAAAGATCATTGAAAAAATTCAAGCTCCAATACTGTCAATATTTCAGTCCCTCCACTGACAACTTTATTTATATGAAAGGAAAAGAGGGAAAAGGTAGAAAAGTGACACTGTGTATTATTTTGTCAATACCTAACCAGTTGTTTCTTTTGTTTAGTTTATTTAACCAGGCAAGTCACCAATGAACTTGTTTCTAAAGATGTTCTGATTAAATCTGATCAAACAGGCTCAGCACACTAATAAGACCTGCCAGTTATTTGATAGAGTCAGTCCTGAAGTAGTATTATTAACTTTTTTTAATGTATTCAACGATGGTTCGTAGTTGTATGTGTCTTAGTGGCATCTGAACCTGCTGTCTGGATAGTGGGTGCCACAATATTGGCAAAAAAAACTGTGGTTTCAGGAATTTTTTTGAGTCAAACATATTTATCATATTAAACAATCAACCAAACTTCTGTATGTATTCAATTACAGTTTTTAAACTTAATTGAAATAATTTGTGAAATACCAAATGGCATCAGAGGACTGGTTATGTTTAGTGACCACAAGGTTGTGCTATTGACTAATTTGTGAGGATCCATGAAATCAAAATTTGATCATGCAGCATGATCAAATATTCACATTTGATAGACTGGTACCAGTGAATTTTTTGGCATTTTTGTTTAAAAATAAAATGACTCAATATGAAAGTTGTTGCCAATCAATTTTCGGTCAGTCCACAAGTTGATTAATCAACTAATGGTCTATACTCTAGAGCACTGTTTGGTTTCTCGGTTCATGTGGAAATAATGAAACTGTACAGTGAGGGTCAGTAGGGGCCCAACAATACATTTGACCCCTTAGCCCCTCAGGAATTTAATCCAACCATGCTCAATATGCAGAACGGCCAATTTCATAGTACAGTATACTGATGCATTGATCTGTACGTCACTTTAATGATGCAGCAAGTAAAGGTGCTGGAGCTAATATTAATTATTTTATACACTGCTGGGTAGTTTGTGAATTTACCCCTTGGATCAATAAAGTCTTAAATTTTCCTACAATAATTCATCTTAATTCATTTGTTGAATATATTTTGTATTATTAATCTGAATCTACTATTTGGTTACTAAAGTTACCAAATAAATGTTGCAGAGTAAACATAACATAATATTTGCCCCTGAATTATAGTGGAGTAGAAGTTTAAAGTAGCATAAAATGGAAATACTCAAATAAAGTAAAAGTAACTATAATTTGTACTTATGAACAGTACTTGAGTAAGTGTACTTAGTTACTTTCTACCACTCATTTCTTAATATCGGTTTGGTGAAGGGTTGTATTTACTTGTGTTCCCTTTAAAAATCAACAAAATATGTAATTTGTCCAGGGGTGTCCACACTTTTACACTTAGTTGTCAGTTTGTTATGTCCGCCTAGATAAAAGATAAAACTAATGCAGTCCTGCAATGAATCCTCCTTCGTGGAGATTATAGTGTTCATTTTTATTGAAATTGCTTTAGAGAGTTGTTGATTCAACTGTATGATTGTTTTGGAGGACGTGGTTTGTGGTCCTGTTGAACTGAATCGCCTTATACGGAGACTTGTTCTGTTATTTAACCCACCCTCACTGATATAATTGGAGTGGACAAAATTGTAGAAAAACACCTGTCCATATAATTTAATACAATTCAACAGCGCCACAAACTGCAGCCTCCACAATGAACATCAACACCTCTCTGAAACAGTTTCCACACAAACTGAACAATTATAACCGCCATGAATGCAGGATTTATTGCAGGACTGCACTCGTTTTAGCCGGTTGTTCCGAGTATATACGTATGTGTATGTATATACTGTATATGTTTACAGTATACAGCGTGTAGTCACAGTCAGTAAGTCAGCAGTGGCGTGCTGCCCCCTGTGTGTTACTATCAGTAGGCTGCACCAACCGGAGCCGCGCAGGCGCGGTGAGTGCGGGCGCAGCTCCGCCGTGGTGTCGGTTGAGCATTCTTGGCAACGTCTCGCTCGGTGAACAGACAGTCGTCCGTCGGTCAACCAGTGTTTCCACAATGTCTGGAGAATTATTTTAACGGAATAGGAGACGAGCGGAAAACAGCGGGGCAGCGTTAGGTAAGGTGTGTCCTCCTTTGGTTTTCTGTGAACAGTTTTAGTTGAACAGTGCGGGCGATTCAAAAGCGCTGAAAAGTGACGAGTGAACTAAACGTTAGCGAGCAAACACCGACAGGCACCGAGCCGACCAACTTCACTCAATGCAGAGAGCAGACGCTTTACTACGGCTCAGCCGTTAGGCTCACTCCCACCTGGAGCCGTTCACACCGACTCTGTGCTCCACTTCGACCTCCGTCCATTCAGCAGAGTAGATTTATAGCCTCAAATACGCCGGTACCTTCAAAAATTTATTAGCCACAAAATATCCTACAACCCTCTTAAATCATTAGGGTTCCAGTGCGCATGCTTGTAGTGCTCTGCAGACTTCGGATTTGTAGTTTTTTCGTACCTGAGTTAATCACAGTTGTGAGGGCCGAGAGAAAACGGTAAAACTACAAGTTCCAGACAATGGGAGCTTTGTTTGGGAGCGCAGCTAGCCAGCTAGTTAGCCTGGACGAGCTTTGAATTTCGAGTAGTTGTGCTGCAATCGGAAGTTGCCTTGGCTGGAGATTTGTTTAAGAATGAGCTTCGTGGGAAACATTTTACACACACGTTTTTCGTTTGTTTTTTTATAGGACTTTTGCAGTAGTTGCAAATGGCACTGGTTTGCCTTGAAAGGTTGTACAACATGTTTTATCCTGGTGATAAAAGGAGAATTGATCGTGCCCCTGCGCGTTTGGACATGCAGACTCTGCTCAGCTGTCAAAAGACGTGTGTACACAGTGCGCAGGATTTGCAAATGCATAGTGTGCGTGTGTGTGTGTGTATATATATGTGTGTGTGTGTGTGTGTGTGTGTGTGTGTGTGTGTGTGTGTGTGTGCGCGCGCGCGCCTGCAAAATGGGAAGGTGATGATGCCTCGGCGTGTCGTCTCCCTTTCATAGAAATCCCCCGTGTTACTGCTGTATTCCCCAGCCCTCAGGAAATGACACGTCGAGGATCAGGATGATGGATCTCTCGTGCAAGAGCGGTAGAGCATGGCAGCAGTGCACATATTCTGGGCATCATTTACTCTGGTTGTCTCTCAAGTGGAACTAATGGAATAATTATTACTAGGGAAAATCTGAGAATGATCAAGTGTCTTAAACGGGTTAGCCCATTACTTAAACGCCTGTACCCACGGACTGATTATGAGACAATGGGCCCCTGGACACAGACATGTTACCCCCCCCCCCCCCCCACACACACACACACACACACACACACAACAAGAGCCACAGATTTAAAGAGACATAAAATGGTCATATTGTGTGTCTTTGCAGTCTATTCTCATCTCTTTTTGGTAGTTTCTTTATGGTCATTTTGTGTCTCTTTGTGGTCGTTTTTGAGTCACAATAGTAATTTGACTGACTTCCCTACAAGAAATATTAACAGTCACTTGATACTGAAGCTCTGGTCCAGGGGCACCCTGACCACTTGGGCCCCTGGGCTTGTGCCCTGTAGGCCCATTCAGTAATCCTTCCATGCCTTAACAGCACGTGTTGAGCATGGCACTGCCCCCTGTTTGCTGTACAATGGGAAAATCCTGCACTCCTTATTCTCTTTGAGAGCAAATTAGATTCAAATTCATTCAGTACAGTTCTGAATGGTAAAGTTTACGCTGAATAGTAATGAAATAGTTCTCCATATTTTAAATCCAGCTTCCTTTTATTAAAGGCTGGGCTTTAGACTGAGAGACTAAGTTATACAGTGCTCACTGTTTATAGTTTCCATGACGAAATTTTCATTCTTTGGATGGATGTTTGAATATGTTACATATTAAAAGCAAAAATAAGCAGGGTAGCTATTTAGGGACTCGGAACTTTTTTGTTAGCTGAAAATTCAAAGCATGTCAAAATTATTGAGTAAACATAAGTTATGCCTCCTTCCCAATGATACTTGGATCAGACACACTGGTCTTGTGAGACCTTATGGTTTGAGACAATCTCCATCCACAAGGTCACCATACTGTTCACAGCCTTCACTGTTGTATCTTAGAAACACACTTTATATGCTCCTTTCTTCTCTTATTTTATAAGTCTCTGTCTGTCTGTGAAAGCATAAATTCCATAAATTGATTGCTGTAAAAAAAAAAAAAAAAAAAAAACCCCAAAATAACCTGCAATACACGCTTAGTTCAGAATGACATATTCCATCAGTCAATGCAGCAGTGCGCCCCTGCAAGCTGTTTTCGATGGATTTATTGTAAACAGCAAGAGCTTGTGACTTCCAAGAGATCAAGCAAACCTGCAGAAGGTAGCAGGAATGTCACTGTGGTGTAGTGAGACTCTCAAACTGCAATAATTGTGACGAAAAATGTAATTGTTTGTCTTTAAATTCACTAATGCATGGCTCTTTATTCATTGAGTTTGTTTTAATAAAGGTTGTTGAAATTGTGCTGTCATCTAGGTGATATGCTAGGCAAGGGACCAACAATAACAGAGCCCTTAAGATTACCACCTAAAAACTGTCATCAAATATTTGTTTTAAATACTTTTTGCATTCTTTAAATGCCCCGGTTTTACTCTTAAAGTACTTCAGATATTGACGTAGCAGAAGAATTCTGTTCTGTTCTAGTCTGGTTTGGTTTTACTCTGTGATGCATTAAAATATTATATTTACTATTGTTCTCCAGGCTATACAGTTTGGGTCACATAACTCATTTCAAGTCAATGCAACACATCTGTAAAATCACTCTCCTAAACCTCACGATATTGAGAGCAAAAGGACAAAATGTAAAAACAATATTAATGAACTCTTAGTTTTGGTTTTGACTGTAAAAATGTTTCACTCTGAAACTAGTCGAGAATGGATACATTTAAGATGTAATTTCTCTGGTCTCTTTCCAATCAACAATTATGTCTGTGAATGCTCTATGAGTTCATAAATATGGTTCATACCTTAAAATTTGTTTAGAATTGGTTTTACTGCCAATAGTATACATTTTTGGAAAGTACTGCCAGGTCCATAATATCTGTATAAGGATGTTTGTTTTGGTATTTTTACAATGATATAAAATTATCTATGCTCATTTCATCAACTTTGGACCCACGTCACATTGTTGTAAAGCCCCTCCAACAGTCGGCTTTGAGTTGGCTCCACTGCGTACCAGATAACAATTGCTGACAGTCTGCAATCTTGAGGAACATCTCATATTTTCTGCTACTTATTCTGTAGTTTTAGTGCTTACAGCTGCGGGAACAAAGGAATCTGTCTTCAAAGAGGGCTGAATGTGGGCCACATGAGTTATTTCACCTGTAAACATTTCGTTGAATCACCATGTCTTATCTTGGTAGTGGTGACTCATCAACTGTTTTCAGCTGTTTTTTTCCTGTTCCTTTATTCATGACAAGGATTTTAGGGGACTTACACACAGGCATGCAGTCATGGTCATCTTTTTGGTTTTTCCAAGAAAGTCTCTTACTATGTTTTTAAAGCAGCAAAAAGGGTGTTTTGGCACCAGCCTTGGCTAGGGTTCGCCTTTCCCAACCACGACACCTTGGCAGCCCTCCTGCTGTTTGTAATTTTAGAACTAAAAGCCTCTTGCCAGGTTTCTATTTAATCCTTGGAGGCGTCTTAGTTAAATAAAGCTTAATAGAAATGAACAATTGTGTGTGTGCACAGTGTGTGCAGGAACACACACACACACACACACACACACACACACTAAAGCACATAAAACATCATGCATCACAATCATTGGGTGTATCCTGTCAATAGATGCCATCTGGTCTCTGTCAGGGTGCACAGTGGTGTGTGTGTGTGTGTGTGTGTGTGTGTGTGTGTGTGTGTGTGTGTGTGTGTGTGTGTGTGTGTGTGTGTGTGTGTGTGTGTGTTGATGTGGATTTGTGTGTGTGTTGATGTGGATGTGGGCATTGTAGGGGGCGGAACATGTAGTATTGTCCTGAACTTGAGCTTATAGAGTTCGGCCAAATGCAGCTGACTTATCTGCTACAGGCAACAGACATTAATTTTTTATTGTAGTATATTTCAAGCTGTTGTCTCTGTGTTTAGTGCTGTCTCCTGCTATTGGTTTATACTCCTTATCGCATCTGGCATCACAGCCTCCTCCTAACCAAGGTTGAATGCAGTTGGGACATTAATTTACTGTAACGAACAGCGGTTTCTATTTAGGTCGACAATTTATTTCAGTGTTACTTTTAGATGAGAATTTTTCATTTTTGATCTATAACACACAGATAAAAACTGCCCTCTGTTGTCACCCAGGAGTTGACCATAAAGTAAGGGAGTCAATACTGTCACAGTGACACAGTAATCAAACTAACGCAGAATGATCTAAGACTGAAAACAAAATGTATAGGCAAGCAAGTCAAGTTTGTTTGTACAGCACCTTTAAAAAACTTGATAATTCAGAGTGACATAAGAACAACAAAATGAAAATAAAATCAATAAAAATAGCATTAAATTGGATTTAACATAAAAAATTATAGACTAGAATTTGAATGATAGTGCAGTTACAATGCAGTGATATACAGACTCTGGACACCATATACAAATCAGAATATTCACAGAAAGATTATCTCTGCACACCTTAATGCATGTCAGGTGTGTACTTCCTTCTATATACTGTACATAGATGCCTGGTAAATGATTGAATATAGATAATTGATTGGATAAAACACACACACACACACACACACACACACACACACACACACACACACACACACACACACACACACACACACACACACACACACACACACACATCCCTGATGAAGGTTGTGTAGACCAGTGTCAAACACAGGTTGAACGTGTGTTCAGTAGACCTGTGTCATACATGTGTATTAGTCAGACTGCAGGTGTACAGTTTATGATGAAACAGCATTAGACCACCAACAGTATTGCAGCCCCCCTGTCTCCGCTCTCTTTGATGTATTTGCCTCCCTTGAGGATCTTATCCATTAGTCAGCATGCATGACAGTGTCAAGAGGTCAGAGATTTACAGAAAGAGGAGCACACCATGTTTCCTGAAATGAGTCTTTGCTTTATGGTCTTCTGTGCAGCTATAAAACATTTGCTAGGTAGGCAGTTGATCTATCAAGGCTGCCTCCTCTCTTTTTTTTCTGCTCACTCCTTCAGAGGTCAAATTCCCTCAAGGTGCTGTTTACCAATCTGTGTCTTCTTATCAGGAAAGGGGATGAATCATAGAATCACAGTCCTGCGTGTAAATGTCCAAAATGTGCTTGGATTCGACTGATAGCGCTGCACTTTCTATCTTATTTTCAGAGGATAGGATCTTCTCAGTTTGGATATAAGACAGAATGGGACTCCCAGGCATAGCAGAGGCTACATGCCAGGCCATATCTTTCTTGTCTTTATTCCTCTCTGTGCTGGGTATGTTTGACTGAGATAAATATAGCCTGTTGGTTTTAGCTCGAGGATAAACACAGATGTTGAGGAGGTCTTTTCTTGCCACAGGTTTGCCTGCATCCTCCCCCTGGTCAGCGTCGGTAGAAAAGGGAGAGAGTGTTTTGTATCCATCCACAAAACACTTAAACAGGGTTACTGAACTTAACACTAAGCTTCTGACAGGGTTATAAGAGCTATATACATTGGCTATAAAGCATTTAGACAGCCTGACAAAGTCCTGTACATAAAGAGTGATTTACAAAGGTTTGTATATGGCTGTCCATTTTGCAATTTACGCTGGAGGCCACCCCACAGATTTACAAATGGATGTACTTAGCCCTGTTAAGGGCTGAGATTAAACTTGAATACTTGGATATGTGTTTACTGAAGTAGAGGAGATTTTCACAGACAAGCGTGTAAGCAAACCAGATCTGACTGGGTTATTTCTGAATTCTCACACTGAATCCAAGGCCAGGACAGATAGAAATCGCTGCAGTAACAGGCTGTAGGTCTGCTTTATTCCCTGAACAGTAAAATTAAGAGCTCTTATCTTTTACCTTCCCAACTTTATAATGTTCATCTTCAGCCTATATGCCTCTCTCAGAAGGGACTGGTAATGTTAAAGGGTGTTTCATTGCTTTGCTGTAAGAGACTGTTGATGATAGAAGCACAAATCATGCATTCGATCTCTGGGGAAAAGGCTTTGTTCCAGAGACTTCCAAAGCATTCACATACACATACATTAACATGAATTGTCATGGAGCTGAGAGGGGCAGCCTCTGCCTTTCTCTGTAATGTCTTTATTCTTCTTCCGTCTTATTTCTCTTGTCTTGGGAGTTGAATTTGTCTGCTGCGTTAAGGGGAAGAGCGTGCTGTTACACCTGCTTCATATCTGTCCCTAACTGCAGCTTCACACATACAGTTGACAGGTGGTTTGTGTGTGTGTGTGTGTGTGTGTGTGTGTGTGTGTGTGTGTGTGTGTGTGTGTGTGTGTGTGTGTGTGTGTGTGTGTGTGTGTGTGTGTGTGTGTTTCCACAAAGAGCTCTGTCATTGCAGAAATGTTCTGGAAAGAGGAAATCCTGCATGACGGGATTAAGAAACAGCTGATTCTCCTTCCATCTGTTTTTATGCATTGAGGAGGAGTAAATTAACCTTGTGTGCCCCACATACACATGAGCTTCACCATCACACACCTGTCAAGTCATAAGTTCACTTGCTCTACTTGTTTTAGTCAGAGCTACAACATAGAATACTACTGCTTCGCTACAGTTATAGTGGATCAATTGTTTAGGTGATTTTTTTTTTGTTTTTTTGTTTTTTTTTTTTGTTTAGCTAAAACATGAAAAACCCTCTGGTTCCAGCTTCTTAAGTGTGAGATTTCCTTATTTTTTGGCATATATCATTGTAAACTGAATATGTTTGGGTTTAGAATGCTGACTAGACTAAACAGGACACTTTAAGATTTGACCTTGGGCTCTAAGAAATTGTGATGGGCATTTTTCAACACTTTCTGACATTTTACATCCAAAACAACTGATAGATTAATTGAAAAAATAGTTCGCAAATTAATCAATAATGATAATTATTAGTTGCCTGTTAGAATTTCCCACAGCCAAAGGTGACATATTTAAATGTCTTGTTTAAAAATATTCAGTTACTGTCATATACGACAAAGAAAAGCATCAGATCCTCACATTTGACAAGGTGGAACCAGCCAAAGCTTGGCGTTTTTGCTTAAAAAATAACTATAATGATTATTTGATTATAAGAATAGTTGCCAATTAATTTGCTCCAATCGTTGCAGCTCGACTGATTATTCATTTAGTCTATTAAATGGCAGAAAATGTCCATCAAAGAGCCCAGGTTGATGTCTTCACATTAATTGTTTTGTCCAACAGATTGTCCAAAACCCAAAAGATATTTCAAATTATAGTAATATGAAACAAAAAAAGAGAGAACCAATGAATATTTGGCATTTTTCCTTGATTAATGATTTAACTGATTACTCAAATATCAAAATAGTTTTAGATTAATTTTCTGTCAACTGACTGACCAATAATTTACAATTCTTTTCAGCATTAGTACTGAATATAAGTGCTGAAGAAAGATATAGTTCAGTTCTTTTCTACATGATTAAACTGTAAATGTAAAAGATGTGTTTAAGATAATGACCACATGTTTTACATCAGTGATTAAAAAAAAATGTGTAATGTGAATGAGGAAGTTTAAAAGCCCTTTCTCCCCGTCAGTATCCTGAATCACTGGATCAAAGGTTGTAATGACCGAGCCCACTATGAGTCAGTTCTTCATGATGAAAGATATATGTACACAACCACACTTTTGTTTCTTTCTGTAGCACAACAAAAGCATATTTTTAGCCCCCAGACACCTGATGTTTAATTCCATCTGTATTTTATTTGGAGGCGATTATCTGCTCTCTCTGTGCTGCCTGTTGCAGGTCAAGCTGTTGAACAGGAAATGAGGGAGTACTGAGGAGGATGCGGGTGTGTGGCGGAGATGATTGTTGCTATGAATCAGGCATTAGGCATCAGGAAGAGCCGTGGCCATACACTGCAGAGATCAGTCACTAAGATGAATGACCAGTTCACAGGACATGAGTAAAAACATTCCTTCCAAGCTCAGAAAAATGTAACCCAGTTTGTCTCTAATATGCAGCTGATATCCCTTTTCTTTTTCTTTTCCTGTTCATTGTTGGGATAGTTTAAGGTTAGCTCATCCTAGTTTCTGGAGAGGAACCACACTGCCTCCAACTGCAGACTGGAAAAAAAAATGGTTGAAGAAAAGGGCGTAACACCAAACACCATCAGGAAACGTGTAGAAAGATTTGCATGTTTCCCCCTTCCTCTGTCTGTCAGGATGTTTTGCTTTTAGTGACCTGAATGTCCTTTTTAAAACACAGACAGACAGGCATATCCTCATGTGTGTGGTTATGAGTCCGGGTGGGAATGGGTGAGTTTTAAAAATGTTTTCAGTTACTTTTTCTTCTGTCTCTGTGAAATTTTTTCATGAAACTACATCAAAGTCTGTGTTTTTATTTCTTTTCCCTCATTGTGTGTTATGTGTGCAGAGAGGCATGCATACATACATACAGTCTCTCACTCCCTTTGCCTCTTCACAGCTCAGATCTTGGGCTATGACTGCTGACTGTGGAGCCATTGTTTTAATGCTAATTGAGTATAGCATGTGGTCATTCCACGAATGCCTCTTGGGCCAGTTTTTATGGTACTGTATCAAAATGTGCATTTTTTCCCTCCTCATTTCCAAATCAGATTTGATACTGGGATGGAGGCTATTTAGAGGGTTATTTCCACTGAAGTTCATTTGGTCTACTTTACACAGAGAGACTCTGGTATGCTAATGTGTTTATGCCCTCGCTGAGACAGGGCAGTGCAGATAATATGGAAAGATTGCCCTATAAGAGGGACATACTCTTACTGAGTATCTAATCTACTGTGTGTGTGTGTGTGTGTGTGTGTGTGTGTGTGTGTGTGTGTGTGTGTGTGTGTGTGTGTGTGTGTGTGTGTGTGTGTGCGCGCGCGCGCATTTCCGTGTATACTATGGCTTTGCCTATGGGTAAGTCAAAATTATTCTATATAGCTAACATTTTTTAACCATATATTAGTGTTTCCTGTGGTCAGATTGTCATAAGAGAACCAAGCCCATTGCCTCTCTTCGGCTCTGTTTGTACCTGGCATTAACATCTGTCTTGGGTAAACCGATCACAGGTTTAGTTCACACCTGGCAATAAAAATGCATCTCCACATGCGTCTTGAGTGACCACTTGTGATCAGATCTCACCTCCCTGCTCTATATCCTAATAAACACGTACATCAATTTAGTTGGCGTAGACCGTTTTTTTTTTTTTTTAAAAACCAGCTGGAGGCAGCAATGCATTTCCCGTGCCTGGTCTGCCAGATGTTAAAAGAAGAGGAAGAAATCAAAACAGTACAGACTGCATTTATTCCATTTATTCCAGGCAAACCCAATCGCCCAAGATGTTTGATGCACTTGTAGTATATCTCTACAGGCTTTTCGAAATTTTCAGAGTTCGTTGACAAAACCAGCTTTTGCGATTTGTGCGACTTGTATTTGTTTGCGAACGAGTATGTACATCCGCTTATGCAGAAGAGGTCGGTTGAGTAAGCAGTCCTTCAGCGTGGCCCAGGACACATTCGCTTACACGCTGCTAAAAGAATATGCCGCCCATATGTGGTCTGAGCGATTGGATCTTACTGCGTCCTCAATGTGTCTTGAGTGCATTCCCACCTGTACTGTCCACTTGTGATTGGATCACCCAAGATGCATGTTAATGCCATACAGGGCCTCAGTGAGTGTCCACACCAAAAATGCAAGGGATGGGGGTGTGTTGTTTCAGGTAATGGTGAAAAGACGAAATAAGATCCAGGAGGGCCAGTTTGAGTTATAGATCCATTGGTCTGAAGGCTTATTGGATGCCAAAACACTGCACAATGGTTTATAATACTGTGAGGAAGAATTTTACAACTTTGGAAAATTATCACGTTGACATTCTTTATAACCTCTAATCTATCTATCTTCTGGCTTTGTTCAGATGGTTTCTGGCTGATCTGATAAAGATCCATTTGCCAACAATTTAAAATAACTAAAGATATATGACTAAAGATGACAGAGCATCTTAAAATTAAGAGTAAATCTGTTTCTAGCATATTAGAACAACACTGGTGCTAGTAGCATGAGGTAACTGATTTTTTTCCTTCATCTAAAACAAATTCATTAATATTGAGTATTTAATCTCGCGTACCAATGCTATTACTTGTTATTACATAACCTGTATTTTTATAAAATACTATTTAAATAAATCTGGTGTTTTGTCACACTAAGCAGTTATAAGGAGCAGACATTTGTAGTGGAACTAACTATGGTCATGTCTAGTCCAAAAGCGTATTCTGTATACTAATATGAGGATAATGTCTGAAGAGGAACAGTTGAGAGGGAAGCTATATTGTGGCTTCTATTGCTCCATATCCCTCCCAATAAAGCTTCTCTTCATCCAGCACTATACATATAATTTCCTCTTTTTTTACCTTTTTTTCTGAGCCTGAGCACAGACGTCTCCTGAGCTGTTACTACATGTGAGAACTCGTATGTCTTCCAGTACCGTTTAAGTGCCTGATTAAATTAGTGGTATTGTAATGAGCTCTGCTGATGCCACCCCTTGAAACAGTTGCATTGTAATGCTTAGCTCTTTGACTGTTTTTAGTCCTCAGTTCGAAGCAATTCCACTCTGCACACTTGGCTGCTGCAAAGAGTTGCTTTCATATTACGCACGGCACTGCTGTAAGTGAAGGATGACACTTTACCACTTTATGGTAAATACTCCGTCATATCATTTGACAAACATCATAAGCATCAGTTATCACTGTTTAATTATTTGTTGTAGCCTAAGATACTGATAAAAACAGCTGTTTTCCCAAACAACATTTGTCTGTCCCTGCATGTGTGTGTCTCATGTTTACAGTTTGCGCAGCAGTGACAGCTTTGTTAACTGTCCCATAGGAGTAGGCCAGAGAGCAGTGGAGGGGAGAAGGAAGTGACAGAAGCTTGGGTGTTGCTCCACACAACAGCACAGGCTGTTATCATCATGGGAGAGGAGGAGACGGATGAGTTAATAACTCAGAGGGAGAGAAATGGTCTAACAGGTTAGGAGGGAGGGGAGGACAGACAGAGGGAGAGGCTAAAAGGGAGGTCTGTTGGTAGGAGAAAACCATGTGCTTCCTTCTCCTCTTTCACCTCCCTAAGTTGTCCTTTTTTTCCCCTCTCTCTCTTTTCCCCATGACCTCCGCAGCCGAGCTCTGATTAGATAACTCTCTGGTTCAGTGCATCAGATGAAGGCTATTACCTGAGAAATAGTAGTGATAATCAAAAGAAGGAAAGACAAAGACTGAGAACAAAACACTGTGGAGGTGAGTGATGATAAACTGTGTGTGAATGTGATACAATCCACTGTAGAGAGAGGCGAGAGCCTCAGAGAGGAAGCGAGGGTGTATTGTGTGTGAATCTGCAGAGGAAATGCAGATTCTCTGGAGAGGGTATGTTTGTGGAGCAGATCTTCTCTCGCTGGGATGAGTACGATTAAGAGATGCAACATGAAAAAGGGTTAGAACAAGAGAGAGGCAGGAGACAGTGGATGCTTTGTCTCTGTGCTGCAAGTACCTGATGACTGCTTGTGTGTGTGCTGAAGGTCACTGCTATCACCCCGCCTCTGGTTGAAACTCGCTTGACCCACTTTGTTGCCCAAAGGCGCTCAAACACCCATAACGCCTCCCTCCTCCTCTGTCTCAGACATGCTCTTAGGAAACCTCTCTGCTCCCCTCCCTCTCCCAGACATGAACTCTGTCGCTGCTCTCGGCCCAAACACCTCACCATACACATGGCTGCGTCCATTAAGCAAATTTCTGCCATGCAACTACTGCAGACGCTCTTTTTTCCCCCTTGATGTGCACGTACACACGCACATGCACAGTTGTCTACACAGAGCTGTGTTTTTCCAGTGGTTCCCACGTCTGAATTTGACAGGAATGTTGGCAGCCCATGGGTAGCCTCGAGGCTGTGGGTTTTTTTCCTCCCTTCACAATTTATAAAGGAATATTTAAACATTTTGGGAAATACACCTTTTTTGCTTTCGTGCAAAGAGTTAGTTGAACCTGATTCCAGCAGGTGGTTAGATTAGCTTAGCATAAAGATGCAGGGGGAAACAGCTAGCATGGCTCTGTCCAAAGGCAATGAAATCTGCCTACTAGCACCTCTAATGCTCAGTATATCTAATCCGTTTACTCCATACAAAAACCAAAACGTGAAAAACAACAAGTTGTGGTTTTATGCCGGGTTTCTACCTTGAGCCACGTTTGCTGTTTCTCCCTTTTTTTAGTCTTTATGCTAAGCTAACCTAAATCCCTCTCTGCTCTAGCTCCATACTTTTTGCTCAGACACAAGTTGGTATTTATCTTCTCATCTAACTCTCAGCAAAAAATGAATAAGCATATTTCCCTAATTGTCAGATTATTCCTTTAAACGCTCCTCTTCACCTTTCCTCCCCTTTTTATTATTTTTCTCTCTATAAACTTTTTGTCATTAGTCAAATGTTTTCATTCCTCATCACAGCTGTCTGCACCTGGGAAACAAGTAAGCCAGTGTTTGCTTTTGTGAGGACATGTGCAGTGTGAGTGCACGTGCATACATGAGTGCATGCATGGCTGTAGAACCACACCCTGGACTCACGCCATACTTTAAACCAAACGCAGAGAGAAAGAGAGGTGACTTGTGGATGGATTTAGCTTGTTGTGACAACACTCTGTGCTAGTTTAGGCCAGGACAGTGGTGTCTCTGGATCGCAGGGTGTAGAATGAGCAAAGTGACAGGCCTTCAAACCATCCCTGTTCCTGTAGTCTAAGCCAGGTTTGAGGAACAAAGTGATTATGGTGATCTGGTGGTACGGTGCCTCTGTTGGAGTTTCATTTGAGGTTGGTCGGAAAAGACACACCTTCCGTTCGGCTGTTATTACTGGCCAAATGCCACTTGAGAGATGCCGCTGTCGGTCCAGATGCCTGAGATAGTTTTGAGGGGCTGAGATCTCTGTCGGTGTGTGAAACTCAGCTCCCCCTTGTGATTGATACTGCAACCTGAACACCAACAAGCATACATAAATTATCACCACTGTTTTAGCATTAAAACCATATGCTGGGTTATAGGGAAACGGGTTTTAATATAAGTTGAGGTTGACGTCTGGATTCTGAAGAGAAGAACTTGCATTAGACTTTCCAAGCTAGTACAGGAAACACACACAAATACACATACACACACAATGCTACTGTGAGTTAACTGTGAGGAACCACACCTTGCTCCTTTAATCCTCTTTCAGTGGAGACAAACCTCTCTTTATAAAATCTTCTGAATAGCGTTCACCTGTGCTCACAACCTGTCTCTCATTTTGTGTGTGTGTGTGTGTGTGTGTGTGTGTGTGTGTGTGTGTGTGTGTGTGTGTGTGTGTGTGTGTGTGTGTGTGTGTGTGTGTGTGTGTGTGTGTGTGTGTGTGTGTGTGTGTGAGACAAGCATTTACATGTACAATCATTTCTTTTTTTGACACTTTACTGCAGACTTCCATCTTAAAATGGACAATAAGAAACAAAGGATATAATTTATAGCTATCAGATAAGAACAAAGGGTATGATGGCAAACATTTTGAAATATACAAAATTCTACCACCTCATATACATAAAGATCAAAAAATAACACATAAATAAACAAATTCAGTATAGGAAAAGTGAACAGTAAATAAGCAAATTTTAAAAACTATGATAGTGTGATGTCATGACACACCTTTATCATGAATTAATGTTGGCAACAGATATATTGTCGTCAGTTTTCTGCACATTTCAGCAACATGGGTGATGAATGGCTGCCAGAGTGATTCTAACTTTCATTAACTGGAAAAACTGTATTAGATCCATTATCCAATGAGTATAGGTGGGTGTCGCTTCATCCTCTCTCTTTAGACGGATCAGGCTTTTGGCAATTGGAGATATAAAGGCAATTGCATTAAATTTACATGTAGAGGATTAATTTCCTTAGCAACTGCCCCAAAAATTATGATAAGTGGGTTGGAAGAAATACCAAGTCCCTTTTTTAAGAGAGTTTTGAAAATGCCTGTCCAGCACTCGCAGAGCAGAGGGTAAAAAGTGAGGGTATTTTTGCACCTAGCATATATGGTTGCATTTTATCAAAAAAAAAAGTATGGCGTTACCGTTGGGATTTGCTTCTGGTGCTGTTTGCTATGGTTTAATTCCCCCCGCTCGCTGGCTGGTTTCTGTGTTTCTCTTTTCTCACAGGATCAGTTTGTACACTACTTTCTGCAGCTCTGTGTTTCAGCTCAGTCTCAATGGACCGACTGTACTCTGTTTGCTCTCACTAGTCAAAGTCCTGCAGGCAAACAAGGCCTGGTCTCTATGGGGCCTGGGACTGTGCTAGAGTGGAGCCGAGCCACAGTACTACAGTTTCACCATAGACTCATGTTACCGCAGTGTCTGGCTGGTGATGTTGTTGAGCTCACACAGATTAATAAAATGAGTCACACACATGTAAAGTTTTAGCTCTACAAAAAGTAAGAGTATAACCCCCCTCAAAAAAGAGACAGGGAAGGGGGGGGGGCGCGGAAACACATCTCAGAGGGTGTGAGAGGGAGAGCAGAAAACGCTTGTAAAAGAAAGACGAATATCCTTCCCAGGGCAAGGAAGGCTCAGCTGTTGTCCTCTATGTGATTGTGATGCACAGTTGTGTCCAGATGAAGTTGCATGTTAGCATTTTGATGCATGTCTTTTCCATTTAAACTAACTCCTTCAAAGTCGGCATCTCCAAGTATTCTGTGGGACTTGAAATTGCTCCTCTCGGCTGGTGTTGGCAGACGGAGGGAGGAGGAGGGAGGAGGAGGGGGAGGCTGGGCGATTATGAGACTTGGGGTGTGCTTTAACCCACTTAGCACACCATCTCAGGGTCTCCTGCCAAAACGGTGAGCTTAGTGCTTTTAATCCTCTTCCCACTGTGAGCTGATAGTTTGTTGCTCGCGGCTTCTCTCTTGTCTTACTGCTTAGAAATGTTATCTGTGTGAGTTTTTTATCCTCCTTTCACAATTTCTGATTATTCGTATTAGCCTAATGTTTATATTTGTCTTATAAGTGGGACATATGCGTGTGGATCAGTCCATCTTGCAGGGAGTTTTTGAGAGTTGTATATGTGAGTTGTCAGGCAGTTTCCTGGTCATAAACACACCAGTGAAATAGCCCCGCTGTGGTTTGAAGTGAGCCTCCCCCTTGGCCCATCTAGCACTCACAGCCAGGCAGGCAGGCATGTTTATTTGCCCCCCTTCAGACTGGTTTGTGCTGGGCTGGCCTCTGCCCCAGGGGCCTGACTACAGTCCAGTTTGGGCTCCAGCAAGTCCATCCTCTTCCAGCTTACTGCCAGCATAACATGCCTCTTTTCCCCACACTATGCTCGGCTCCCTCTCTTAATAAAACGGGCCCATAACGCCACGTTCCTTGCATTCTTTATGTGCAGACTTCTCTCCCTGTTTTTTTATATGCATGGATGGGTTGCACTGCAAAAGCTAGACCTCACTATTAATGGAGCTGTATTGTGCAAAATGCTTTTAGTGTGGCTGAGTGTTTTTGATTTTTAGATCGGTTTATATGCAGATATTGTGCATTCACAACATAACAGATTTCCACACAACATTTGAAGAAGTTTCCTCTTTTATGCAAGTGCAAAGTGAAGAGCTGCTCCTCCACCAACACACCCCCACCACTGATTCAGTGGTGGGAGTGTGTTGTTGGAGTAGCAGCCCTGTCACTTTAGGTTTACGTCTGGACTCCCCCTCCCCTCCTTCGAGCAGAGAGGAGTCATTGCAGAATCGGGTCAGCCATGCTTCCTCTGTTGCTACCCGGTCCTTATTTTATCCATCTTTCCCAAAAACAAAGTCTCTCTTCTCTTTGTCCCTTCTCATATCTGTCGTCTCTCTATCTGACCTCCTCCTTCAAATTCTTTCAGTTCTTTTTCTCCTTACCTATTTTGATATCCCTCCTTTTCTCAGGCATTTGCTCCGGGTGCTCCCCCTCTGTGCCTGTTAGGGGAAGAGGACAGGGTGAGATTTATAATTAACAAAGGCTGATTCTAGCACTGAAAGGGAGAGCTGTCTGAAGAATCTGTGTGGAGGGGAGCGCTGGGTGGGGATGGTGAACAAATTGGGCTTTTTACACTGAGTATCAGATAGATGCTGAAGAGGGGAAAAAAGCGCAGAGATCAGACACAATGAGTGATGTGATCTAAAAGAGGTTGTGCAGCAGCCTGCAGTACAGTGGTATGTAGTCCTACACTGCACAGATGCTCTGATCAGTTTGGGCAGGCATGAAGACTCATTACCATCTCATGAAAGATCTTTGTCCCTTCAAGACTACGTTATCTCTGGAATTACCATGAGAGCGCTGTGTTGTTGTACATCCATAGTACAATAACCCTTTGCTAGAAGTGCTATTCGGGATTGCACAGGTCAGAGTTTATGACTTTTATTTTTTTTTCTAAGTAAAAGTTTTATTTATATTGCCCATAACACAGTAGAATTGAGGACTTTGCATAAAGAAATTTTTTCTCATCTAATCATATCTCATGAAATGGACGTCTAGGCTTTGCAGGACAATAGCGCATTATTCTGTTGGTTCATGAATGCCAGGTTACTTGTTTACTCAAGGACGGCAGTTTGAAAGAGGGAATGCAGATGATATACGAACCTAACCCTTTGCATCTCTGAAGAAGCAGGCCTCCTCTGAGGCTTTAGGGTAGGGCAGAGCCTGGCCTGGCCTGGCCTGGCACAGTCTGGTTGATTAAACAGATGGCTCAGTAGAGGCCAGCATAGTGGAGGGAGGGGCCGAGTAGAAAGACTTTTAACCATCTGAGCTTCAAGTGACACCGTGGCTACTCTTCTGTCCATATCTTTATTAGCTTGATATCTGCCTCTTGATGATAAGGTGATGCTTAATTGGTCCCTATTTGCTTGGTCACAACAATGTGGCCATTTTCTGAGATTTTATAGACCAAACTAATTGATTAATCGAGAAAATCTTCCGCACATTACCCCATGAGGAAAAAATTGTTACTTGCCGCCCTGTAGATAATCAATGTTTAAATTAATAGATTGATTCTTTGGGAAATATAATTACTCCCTTTCTTGCTTAGAGTCTGTCGGTTAAATATGAACCTTGCGCCAGCAGCTAGTCAGCATAACTTAGCATGACGACTGGAAATGGGGAAAACTGGTGTTTCACAGTAAAACTACAAGACTCCAGGAAAAAAACAGGCCTGCACCTTCGATTAAACAAACAAAACTAACAAAACTGTTAACTACTGAGCTTTAGAGGTGTCGGTAGGCAGACTTTATTACCTATGTACAGAGTAAGGCTAGTTGTTTACCCTTCTTTCCAGTCTTCGTGCTAAGCTAAGATAACCAGCTGCTAGTGGTAGCTTGGTATTTAGTGTACTACATGAGTGGTATTGTCTTTTCCTGTAATTCAAGGCAAGAAAGCAGATAAGCTTATTTCCTAAAATGTCTCTCTGTTCCTTTAAAATAACTAAAACTTTTAAAGAGAAATATAAAAAACCAGCTACTAAAAGTTACACTGTCAATTGGTCCAGTTGTCCTTGAAACAGCATGTACCATTGCAGGATAAAGCCACACAGACTCTTGAGTTTGCCTGTGGCATTAGTTTGGTTGAGCTCAGTTGGTAAAGCATACATACTGCCAAGTCAGAGATCCCGGATTCTAATCCTGTATGAGTAAATTTAGATACAAGCTGGTGGCAGTTTGTCAGAAATTACAAGCTTGTTCAAACTAGTCACTGTATGAATCACTGTGTTGTTCTTCCCCATATGTGACAACAAGAAGCCTATAGTGGAACTAACAGTTTCACCAGGAACAAAAATCTGTTCTCTTTTTTTTTTTTTTCTTTTTTTTTTTTTTTTAACTGAAATGACTTGGGTGGCTTTGGTACGTGTACTTCAGCATTTTGAGCTGAAGCCCAAGGTGATGCCAGCCCTCAGTCAATATTTGCCTTTGTGAGTGCCTAGGCACTGGCAGGAGAACAAACTAAAATGGTCTGGCAAATTTCTTAGTGGGAAGGAGATCTGGATGGGCAGTCACAGAGGTACAGAGTTTCTCTTCTGTCAGCTTTACACCTCCTACAACTGCCAGTGAGTATGTGTGACACCTGTTCCCCATGTTCTCCAGGTCTGTGTTCATAAAAAGCATCAGAGCAAAACCACAGCACTAAGTGGGTCAGTGGGTGGCTGCAGCAGAAGCTTCATTAGATGCTCAAATGTACAGCATTGGTGTGTGCGTGCGTGTGTTTGTGTTGCTTAGCTTAACGTTTGCATTGTGAGCTGCTGTTGTGACACGCCGTCAGCAAACAGCTTGGACACAGGCTACCCAGCGAGAACTGGACGCTGTGCTGTTGCCCCCCCCCCCTCTCTGCTCTGTCCATCTGGCAGGGAGAAAGAGAAATGAAAGGTAATACACAGGTGGGAAGAGTGGCCAGGATGAGACAAAAGAAAAGACAGCAGAGGAGGAGGAGGCTGCCAAGAACAATGAGAGAAAGAAATAGAGGAAAACATGGATAGGTACAGAGATACTAATGAGCAGAAAGGTGTGGCGTGAGGGTTAAAGTGTGTGTGTTTCTGCGAAACATGTGTCATATAAAGAGACCGTCTTGTGTCATAAAAAAGAGCTTCCACAGAAGCTTTGAAGGAGCCGCACCACCCTAGTCGCTTAACATTTACCACCCCGTCCAACTCAAGTTACAGTGTGATAATATTTATGAGGTTTTAGTTTCTCCCGGTATTTTTTTTAATTGTTTACTTTTATTACTTGCAAAAAAAAGATTACGTGACATTTATGAAACGGAGGCTCTCCTACAGCTTGTTTGTATTAAGTCAGGAGGTTATTGTGTCTATTCAGGCCACCATGTTGTCGGTATGACTGCCAAAAAAAATGAATAGTTAACTATTTGTTCATAGAGGTATGCAGTGACTCATGCTGTAGTGAAACTCGGGTGCCTGGTTTGTTTAAAGTCATCCTTGCTGTGTCATGCATGCTACAGCGATGAAGTTGTATTTCCTGTTTTGCCAAGACAGTTCCAGCAACTAACGGCTTTGTTTGGGAGTTGTGGGTTTGGGCTGAACGTGTTTACATGAAACTGCTCCACAAGAGTGCTAAAAAATAGTCTGATTTCTCTTTGAATAACGAACACTGCAGTGACATTACCTTTGTGACGTCTTTGAGGTCGATGTTATGACCAGTTACTTTCTCATGGCTTTGTCACTGCCAGGAGGGGAAAATGTAACCGCAAAGACACATCTATTACTGATTAAAATTCAGTATGGCCTTATGAAAGAGTAAAATGGAAAGGGGACCAATCACAGTTCTTGTGGTCTCCTTTTGTATCTCCATAGCAGCAGTAGCCTCAATGTGTAGTCCAAGTCAGTTCCAACAGTACCGTCAGAGGTGCAGAGCCTCTGTAGCCAGTTTATGTAGAAATATATGTCTGGTTTAATGCTGCAAGTACATCAACTGCATTGGACAAAAAGCTGTTCACCCTGAAATTTCCCAAACACCCCAAAATGAAAGCTGAAGCTAAATACAGGATGTCTGATTATAACTATATGTAGCACTCATACTAAGAGTGACAACTGTAGCTGGCTGTATAACTTCTAGCACTAAAGAAGCAAATGTGTTCAAATGCCACATGAGGGAAAATATCAAAGGCTAAAAGATTATAGTCCAACATCAAAATTAGGCCTTAACTTACAGGCAAAAATAATAACAAATAAATTAGTAAAAATGAGAAAAGAAAGGAAAGAAATGAACCTTCTTCAAAGGGTTCCCATGCTGTTGTGTTCATAGAATACTTTCATTATTTGTAATTCTTTGTCAAACTCTTAAGACATAGTTCAGATAAAACAGAACAATCAAATATTAAAAGGAATTATAGTCCCTGCAGAGGACCACCTCTATTTATAACTCATCCACCACATTCCTCACATTACTTAAAATTTTTGAATTGTTGCCCACAAGCTCTAATTTGTTTGGTAATTTAGTTAGATCTGGTGTTGTGCCCAGTGAAAACTCCTTATTTGGATAGCTACAGAGCTACATTCATGAAAAGTACCTACGAAAAATGGTAACAGCAGTAGTGAGAGAAGTATTAGATATACTAACATTTACTTTAAGTAAAAGAGATCTCTTCCTAATGAGTATTAGTGCAATATGGTATTGCTAACTTTAATATTTCTACATGAGCTGTGTTGAGACTTAGCAGTTTTAAGGCACTCGGCTCACTATATTTCAGACTGTGGGAAACTTCAGTCAGCCATTAAATATTGAGTGGCTGTGAAAACATAGAGGATCATATTTTTGGGGTTCCCTCATGCATTCCTCCTCCTTGTATATTCCATGTTCCTTGCCTGTATTTCCTGTTCAACATTTCCAAGTGTGCTGCTCCCCCACCTTCCCTGAACGTCTTTCTTTGGCAAAAAGCAAACTGATCCCAGAAATTTCTCACCAACCCAACCTCAGAGAGAAGAGACATGACTAAGGCTATAATAGGTTCTGGGTAATTATGTCTCTTCAGAGTTTTTGGAGAAAATGATTTGTAATTTTGACAAGTCATTGTAGTCTTGTAGTGCACAAAAACAAGAATCTTGAGTAAAGCAGTTGTGATCTGTGCCACAGCTCTTTCTCTCTCATAATCTGGGACTTTGGGATTGTGGCAATAAATATTGAAAAAGGTTTGAAACTTAGTAAGCAGACATTACCAGGAGGTAGTAGTATTTGGCCTAATTCAAGAGGAGAGGGAGGAAAAGGGAGGAACAAGGGAGTGGTAGATGTGTTTTTAATTTCCTCTAGCAGCTCTCAGCCTGCTTCTGAGTCCCTGTGGTGGATAGAAGGGGTCTGGATCAGGATCACCTCAGGACAGGGTGGAGGGGGGTTTGCTGCCTTCAGCCTGAATGTAGACAAAGAGAGTTGCGTGAGGACAGGAGATTGACGTTTAAAAGACATGTTTTCTCAAGAGCAGTTCATTTGACTACAGGTTTTTACAATCCTTTCCTCTTTAGTCAGACAGTGTTTCCCCACTTTACAGCAACGACTGACTGGACTGCCTATATTCAACAGTCTATAAGCCACATGTCGGTTGTTTTTTATGGTCATTGTTTCTAACACGTGATTGAGTTCTGCTGGTCAGATTGAGTTGTTTTCATACATTGAAACTTTTTGGTAACCAATTAATTGTTTTAGTCATTCTTCCAGCAAAAATGCGAAACCATTTGCTGATTCCAACCTTATAAGAATTTGTTGTTCTCTATAAAAGTGGAAGGACACAGAGGTAATGGTATACATCTCTTTTTCAGGCAGATTTTCCTGTGTGCACTTGTACTATGTTTCTCTTTAGTTGTGTTGTCCTTTGTTGTCAAGCAGTCAGTGTCAGGTATTGCTAATAAGAGGCAAAAAATGACCTGAAAAACTGTGCTTCCTCTCTCTCAGTCCTGCTTTTTATTGTGAAGAAACTGCACTGAATAATCTCCAAATTCGCCAGCGGTTAAGTCCTTTTACTTGTTCTGAGATTAATTTGACCTTACAGTATTACACCCACAGTATGCCAAGCCTTTCCCACACTTTCTGTTGGCCTAACCACTGGCTGTGGTACAAATCCAGTTACAGTAGATACTGTCTACGGCGAAAACCCCAAAGGAGTCCATCATTTCACATGCATCTGAGGGAACTGCCAGGCACTATTATCTCAATCTCTGACCGCTATCTCTCAGCCCTGCCACACACTCTCTCCACCAGCTGAGCTTATTTGGGCCATACAGCTACACAAATGCTGGGTAGAGGCAGCTGCAGTTAAAGTTTTTAAAGCCCCTGACTCCATCATAAATCACGTTGTTAGTGATTTTCAAGTGTAATGACATTTTTTTTTTAAGCCAAGTACAAACTTTGACCCCCAGTCTGTGAGAGTCCTTTATTTCTGGAGAGACAGTGTCTGAGGGAAACATGATCTGCAGCAGTCAGGTTTATCTCTGAGAGGTCATTTATTCACTTGGGATCTTATAGAATAAGGTCCTAAATGCCTCTTCTTTCAATGGCACCATTCAGGGGGAAAAAAATCAGAAAAACAGTAGAGGCTTAGTGAAAAAAGAGATGGAGTGAGAAAGAAAGAGGCCGTCTTTGTTTGACTACACTATAACCCCACCACACACACACACACACACACACACACACACACACACACACACACACACACACACACACACACACACACATTGTCGATGCACCATGGCGAGAAGGTTGCAGAAAAGAAGACAGTTGTGTCACTTCTCATTCATCATCTGTGTTAAAAATGAAACTGATGGATGTCACTCAAGGTACTGTCATCTCCTTCATGTTTAAAAGAAGGCTCATTACAGCTGAACACAAGATGACATTATGCTCTTGTGTCAAGCTTGGCAGCATTTCTTCAGTGATGCTGACATGATTGCAATAAATTATTATTTTCATTATTGATTAATCAGCCTATTATCTTCTCAAAAAATAGTTTTGTCTACAAAATATCAGAAAACATTGTTGTTGTTTTTTTCTCAAATACAAAGCCCAAAACCCAAAGATATTCAGTTTACAATGATATAACACAGAGAAAAGCAGCAAATTCTCACCTTTTCAGAAGCTGGAACCAAGTAATTGTTTCAATTTGTGATACAAATGTCTGAAATGATTAATTGATCATCAAAATAGTTAATTTTTTTCTTTTATGAAGTAATTTGGGGCATTTTTATTTCCGTACAAGAAATGAGACGAGAGACATGAGGAATGACGTGTAACAAATGCTGCATTCAGCCAATGGCTGTAGAATGGGAAGAACAGGAAAAACACCTGTTATTCTGATTTAGAAAGGTTCAGGCATTATTAAGTTGGTTCACCCGAGTGTTAACTTTGTATTCACAAGAGATAAACAGCCTAAATTAGCTGCTTTTGTTATGTTGCATATTTGTGGAAGTTCATTATCTCAATTGGATGTATTTTTATTATCATTATTATATTTTATTTTGATGTAACTGCCAGCGGTGGTGCAGCCATTCTGTCAGGAGATTGTTGACAAGCCGTTCTTTTCACCAAGTGGTAGATATCATTGGTGTCAGGAATTCCTGATATCTCAGACTTAGAATTACAGGTCAGAGGCTAAAGTGAACATTTTTTCCCCACTTGGCTGCTCCTAATTGTGGTTTAAACCTGACTGTTTTGCAGTGGTCTGTTTTCTCTTTTTTTTTCAGTAATTCTTGAATGTTGCCAGATCCCGTTCTTAGCCTTAAATACCTTTTTTGGCTCATTTCTGTTCCTGCACTGATTAAATAATCTGTTTTTAGTGGGGTACATGGAGGAATGTGCTTTAGGAATTTCTTGATTGAAGCTTACCCTGTGCTTGACCCTCACTGATCCAGTCACTGGAAGTAGTGAGATGGACTCCTAAGTCTGTTGCTTGTCTGGGAGTCTGACCAGGGGTTTGTGTGTGTGTGGGGTGGGGGGGGGTGAATGAGAGCCTACATCTGTTTACCTCAGTAGAATGCAGCAGCACAGTATATTTTTCAGAGATGGAGCTGAGAATTGCAGGGTAAAACGAGTGTAGTTCGAGGACCTGAGACCAAGCCGTTAACCCTCTGATCCCCCTTTGAAGTAGGGAATTTCCTTTTTGGGAATGAATAATCATCACACCATCATCAGTACATGACTTTCAGACATTTTCTGCTGCACAGCAGCTCTAACTGTGGGGTCCAATGGACACTGTAGATGATGAGACCAGCTTTTCTCTGCCAGATATAGTCTTTCTATAAAACTAAAGCTTCCGGAGGAAAGCCCTGATGCTCCCCCAGCTGTTTGACACATCTACTCTTATCCCTGCTGGAGGCCTTCTCCTCCTGAAGCCTCATCATCATTAGCCTCATTAGTCTGTCACTGCTCTGATTCGGTTACAGGAAGAACCTTGAAATATCCAGCAGCTCACACACACTCCTGCCCCTGCTTCCTCTGTGTGAAGGCATTATTGTAGAAAAATACCTGCATGAACATGCACGGCAGACTGAAACGATGCCCTTCCATACTTTATTTTAGGGAATATAAACATTTTTTTTTTCTTGAGTTTAGAGTCCTCTTTTATAATTAACAAAATAAATTGTAATGCTTTAATTTATGGGTCTGTTATTTCCTAACAGCTTCTTATTAAGTTTCCTGTAGTAGTACCAACTTTTACACTTCTTTCAATTATATTGATATTGGTATTTGTGTGTGTGTGTGTGTGTGTGTGTGTGTGTGTGTGTGTGTGTGTGTGTTTGTGTATATATATATATATATATATATATATATATATATATATATATATATATATATATATATATATATATAATGTGTGTGTATATATGTCTGTGTGTGTGTGTGTGTGTGTACATATGTATATGAATGTGTGTGTATATGTATGCATACGTGTGTGTGATATATATCTATGCATACGTGCATGTATATATGTGTGTATATATGTATGCATGTGTGTGTGTGTGTGTGTGTGTGTGTGTGTGTGTGTGTGTGTGTGTGTGTATATATGTGTATATATACACATATATATACACATATATGTGTGTGTGTGTGTAATATATATGCGTATGTTTATGTGTATATTTGTATAAAAATCTCACATCAAAGAATAAGTGAACAAGACTACAAATGGTGCTTAAAGGAATACTTTGACATGTTGGAAAATACACTATATTTGCTTTCTTGTTCAGAGTTAGAAGGGAAGATTGACATTCATGTCAGTCATTTAAATATGAAGCTAAAGCCAGCAACCAAGTAGCTTAGAATAAAGACTGGAAACAGGAAAACAGCTAGCCTGACAGTCCCAGGGTGAAAGCAGTTTTCCTGACATTACTTGTAAAGCTCACATTATTACATAACAGTTTTCAATACTTTGTACCAAAAACAAATGTGTAAAAAGGTACTGAGACATGCCTGCCCTTCCGTTGTGTCAACCCCTTGATCTCGGCTTGAAAAGAGACAATGATCTGTTACCTGCAAGTAGCAAAATTATTGTATCCTGAGCAGATCCTCTGCTGCTCTGATGCTTTTTCATTTTTTTGTGTGTAGGCTTATAGGATTTGTGAGAGATTATGATAATAGGCCAATGATTACTAACCCCTTAATAACAATCAGATGGCTGATTTTTCTTGGAAGCACTTTAGCTGACCTCAGAGTGCAACCAAATTACAGCATAAAGCTTTATAAATAGTCAAGATATTTCAGGCTAATTTGAAAAAAATCCGTCTCTGCTGTCCAGTCCTCTTATTTAGTGCTGAGTGTTTGGAAACAGGAGCACAAATTGCTAATCTGTTGTTTCTGCCACATCACACTGTTTCTGTGTTTGCTCCTGCACTGCCAACCTGCACTTATTGAGTACGAAGGGGAAACGCCAGCTAATCACTATTGTGTTGGACAGATTGAATATGGCAGATGTATTTACTATAGTTGAATTACTCTCATAATCTGCCTTCAGAGCTGTCATCTTCTTGACAGGTGAGCAAACACGAATCCAACATTATTCCCAATTACACAAGCATGTGTCACTGATACAGTGCAATGTCAGGCGTGCTTGCTCTGCTGTCTCTGTACAACGCATGATCATTTAAAAAAAAAAAAAAAAAAAAAAGTTCTGTCTGTAATGATTAGTCATACCATTGAAGTCTGTGTTTTCCAGCCAGCCCCAGGGAGCAGTGTCCAGGTAGAGAGGTCATGGATGATCCTCCTATAGGGAAATCCTTTAATGAGCAGCCTTCATTGTGCCCTTTTTAAGTCCTTCTGACACCTTAACTCAGTTCTAAATTAACATCTGTTTTTGATAGGACGATTTTGCATCTACCGTCACTGCAAAAGTGCAAATGCAAGCATTCAGTATACTTTAATTTTGCTTTATAAGATGTATATTAGCACATCAGTGATAATACATGTTATGTACATCCTAATACTGCCAGTGTTGCACAAGCAGTACTGTAGTAGTAGTAGTAATAGTATGGATCTATTTAGCTCAGAATAATAAACTTTGTAAAAGCAAAATGGTTATTGAGTAGAGTACTAAAGATGGGTAGGTATTAGGATGGTTTTGATTTAGCTGATTAGTGTTGTGAGCTAGGGTAATGAGATAAAACCTTTCATTGTGACTACTCTGATGTTTCCATCCAAATGATTCAGAAATAAACAGCAACTAAACATGAAGGCAGCAGGCAGACAGTGCACCTATTGGGACTGCACGGCATTTATTTTCACCTTCTGTCTGTGTGCTGGGTAACACAAAAACTGTGCAAAGTGTTTTCGTGAGACTCATTAGTGTTAGACTTGTTTGAACCATGGGAAAAACATTGAGGAGAACTGAATAAAACACAGAAAGATATGGTTAAACAGTGGTGAAGGAATTCAACAAAGATTTAACTCAGGCAAATTTTGCATTATTTTAGTGATGGAAACTGGATTTAAGTTTAGTTTTTTAGCACAGTAATTATGCCATCAAAGCAAAGTGATAAGGTGAAGCCAATAAATTATTCACATAATAATTGATTCAAAAATAAAAACATGAGTAACAACACACAAGTGATGCAACAAAATCCTAAGTCCATTGTCTGTTGCTTTAGAAAATGAGTACTACTGAATTATTTAATGAATATTATACTTAAGCTATACCATAATATCTGAAGTGCTGTCGTAAAAATGCAGCCTTTTCTCTGTGTGTCTGCGTGTGCGTGTGCACGAGTTTAAATGTGTGTGTTAGCAAGTGTTTTCATCGCTGCTTCTCTGTGCACGCCCTCGGGTTAATCAGTGTGGAGTGGCAGTAGCCCACTGTTGTCCCCTGAGACATCTCTGTGGGAGCTGCAACAGCTGTGGCAGTGTAAGTTGCCCCGAGGATCCGCTGCTACTACTACACACACACACACACACACACACACACACACACACACACACACACACACACACACACACACACCCACACACACCCACACCCACACCCACCCACACCCATAGTGATAGAGGCCGAGACCAAGAGCAGGGCTGAGGGCATATAGCTTAACTTCCTTAAGGGATCTCTTCCATTTGTTTTTGGATTGTTAAGTGTCAGCTGAGTATCTTTGTTATAATCTTCTGTACTGTACTAGTTCAAGCTGTTATTACGTGCTTTTAAACAGCGTAAAGATGGATATTTTATCGAATCATCAACATTGAAGTCCTATGTTTGATAATTCAATGTTGAAGTATTTCATTACAACTCAATCTTCCACACGCCATCCCCTTTACAGCAGAGAAACACATGTAAGTCTTGTCAGGAATGTGCCGTCTGGCTTCAGTTTAGATCAAAGAATTGGTGAAGCTGATGTGTTCATTTCAACTGGTCCTTTGTCTGACCTGCATGTCACTGCACAGGAATGAAGTTTGCTTGACAGTCAGACAAAATGTGAGCCTGGTCTCCAGTAGCTGCAACAGGTAGCAGCTAGCTGACAAAATCTAGATGGTAATCGTAGATGAATGCCGCCAGCCATCAGACGGAAGGTGATATGCCTTGATGAGCAGGGAGAATTGCTGTGTGTGAAGAAAATGCCTGTGTGGTGACTAATTCTGTTTCTCATATGTGATATGTAGTAAACATGCAGCCTTGGACTCTCTAAGAAGTCTTTCTTATTTACAGCAGCTGTCTAGGACAAGGTTAGAGGCAAAGATTTTTATTACAGTACATATGTGTATTCCTTAGGCCTGTTATTTTCACTATTGGTTAATCTGCAGATTATTTTTGCGTTTTTTTTTTGGATAGTCAATTAATCATTTTGTTAATAAAATGACGGTGAAAAGTAAAAAAAAAAAATGCCTGTTGTAATTTGTAAAAGAGACCAAAGCGACATTTCTAAGTGTCTTGTTTTGTCTCACCAAATGCTCAAAACCGAAAATATTCAGTTTACTATCATGTATGACAAGAGAAAAGAACTAAATCCTCACATTTGAGAAGCTAGAAACTGCAAATATTTGACATTTTTGCTTAAAAAATTACCAAAGTTATTATTTGATTGGAAGAATAGTTGCCGATTAATTTTCTGTCAATTGACTAATGGTTGGAGCTCTAGTGTTCATGTACTCATACTTACACAAACACAAATGTATGGCCAGGACATGTACAACTACCCTTGTTTTGTCAGACTGACTGGCACTGAGTTAAGGCCTTTTCTTAAATTCCTCTGCTAATCCTCCTTACTTACTATCACTAGGTTCAAACTCTGCAGATGTAAATTGGAAAGCCTCTCCATACAGCTGGCAAATGGCAAATGTTAATTCAGCATAGATAGTATCTAAGATGACCATCTATATAAAATGCAATGAATTTGCTAGTCTGAAGTATAGTATGGAAACAAAAAAACAAGTAACAGATGCTTGAGGTCTGCTGATGAGTGCATTTCTACAGCCCTAAGCTTTTTCATGTCTTTGAGGAGTTTAGAGCCCATTCAGACTTGCTTTGATGCTCGCGTGGCACGTGGTTGTGAGTAGCCTGCAGAGACAGAGAAAGGGGACATGGACAGAGTGGTGAAACCACAGGTTTGAGAACAGTTGGGTGAACATTTTACAGGAAGAAACATCAAATTAAATAATAAAAAAATCCACTGCTGCACCTTTAAATAGCTTAAAGTTTGGAGTTGTTCAATTTTTGCAGTAAAGCCTGTGCTGTGAGTGTTGTGTGTGAGCTATGCTGCAGTCTGCTGCAGTGACCGCACACATCAGGCTGCAAAGTGACCACCCCACGGCCATGTTTTGTGGATTACTGCGTTTTGTCTTATTATTTACCGCTCCGCTCTCAGGTTGTGTGTCCTGATTGCCTGCGGCCCACCGCCTACATCGTACATCTTCTTGTAGGTGCACCTTCCCGTTCCTATGGCAACCAGCGCCAGCATAGCGATCAAACAGCTACAGCAGCATTTCCATGTGGTTTTGGTGAAAAGAGCTCTGTGTGTCGCCTATGACTTCATCACTGTTTTTTCCTCTTATGTTGCCCAGAGTTAAAGTGCATAGCCAGTGGACTTCACTCAGTCCTCAATAATTGAGAAATGTCTGATATTGAGTTAGTTTATCGTTTGTTTTTTGTTTTTGTTTTTTTGCGGAAATTCGGTTTGGAATATCATGAACACAGTGCAATCATCATTATTTTGTTAAATAAATCTAGGCTATATTGTCCCCACTGGTTTTCATTGATGTGGAGCAGGTATTAAATTGTGTTCGAAATGGTATTAAAAAGGTCTTAAAAAGTCTGAAATGAACGCTGCAGAAACCCTGAAATAATTACAGCCTAAAACACTTTTGATGGATAGCAGTAAACATGGTGCTCGTTGACTTGTTGCAAGACGATACTTAAAAAGTGTTTGATGTGTATCAGATTTTGCAAACTGTGCATGCTTACTTTGCAAATTTAATATTGGAACACTGCAATCGGCTTATCATCAATCTAATTTTTAGAATAAATCTTCACTCATATTGATCAGCTGCTGATCGATCACGGCAGCTCGCAGCTTGATTGATTTCTTACATAGGGTTACTTTTGGAGCACACTGTCTGGTTTCATTCTGCTGTTTCTCCAATGGTTTGCCCTCATGTGGCACTCCCACTCCACCCTAATTTCATCTTAATGAAGATCTTCACAGCAGGACAGACTCTCATGTCATTCACTTGTGAGGAAAGAGAGAAACCCATTGTTCCATTTCAGTTTGAATAAGATGAGGCGGCGGGAATCACAGGGGAAGACCGAGGGACATGCAGAGGAACGGAGATGTGAAAGGGATGAAAGTGTGGCAGTCCCCGCCCCCCAGTGTTGGAGTGTGAATGGGGCTGCCCACCCCTCTCTGCAGGGGGTTCCCTCCCTCTCCTGCAGCGTGTGTTCTCATTACACCCTGCAGACCAGATCATAATATGGAAAAAAAAATATAAAAACATAGACAGGATTTAGAGAAGTGAGTAATGGTTTCTGTCAAACTGTGCAGTTTCAGTGATATTTTTGCTTCAAGGAGTAAGTTACAGGAAAAATTCATATTTTTGTGTATAGTCACAGTAGGCTGCCTAATTTTTCTAAGATCTGCAAACTTGAACAAGATAATATTCCAAGATTAAATGTTTGGCAGTTCAGGTTTTCACGAGTGCTTAGAAGTGGATATTTGTTCATGCTCGTTAATCCACAACTGGGACCTTCATGTTTAGATCAGGACAGGGGTTTTATAAGGGTGGGATTGGTATAAATGTGCCGTAGCTTTATGTTTTGTCTTTCAAGTGCTTAGGGTGGGAAGGAAGTTTTTTAAAGGGGAAAGGGGACATTTGAATTTTTTTCTTTCCCCTTTTAGTTCCTGTTGAATTGCTTGTTATGTACCTGAATCTCTTTCACTAAAAAGTACATTGCAAAAAAAAGGAAGTGAAAGTTTTAAGCGGTCATTGTGTCGAGTTCGTGCGTGCATTTACTTTACGCCCCAATTTGAAAATACAGGAGCAGTGATTGTGACGATTTTTCTTCTGTTGAGAAAAGAGCTTGCTGCTTTTCAACAAACAGTGTGAGGGAAAACTTCAGTAGGCTTAGCTCTTGAGGAGTCCTGACACAGCAAGTGCTCTGAAATATTCATGCATCTGAATTGTGACAGTAATCCCATCTTAATCACAACATAATACCAGTGATGGTGAAGGCACAGACATGCCTGCAGACACATATACAGACTCTTTTTATCCCATCAATGGTGGCAGCACTTCTTCTATAATGAGATAGCAGATGAATTTATTTATTTATAAAATTATTTATGCTGAACCCATGGTCGTACTGTCCTGAAAACATACTGTATGTACACACAGAACGGGTAAGCCAACTCTATTCTGATTGTGTGACAGTTAGACTCCACTACTAAACACACAGTAGACTTAACCAGAGTCCCAGTCTCACAAATCGACTCGCCAACAGGCACGTGTGGAGGTCTGATCTCTGCACTCCACTGCGTCATGTAAAGGTTCGCTGATGTTAAGATGTGGTGTTTGTGGAGCCACGGAGGTCATTCGTCTTCATCCTGGTGTTCATGAATCGTCTGTCGAACGTCCTTTGCGGTGTGTGATACACACTTTCATCAAACCCAGAGGACTTTATAGGTTGCTCATGCTGTTACAGATGCAACACCTTTCACAGAGAGGTTTTGTTGACATAAGAAAATTGCCGGAAAAACATAGCTGAGATACCAGTGCTTCAGGAATAGAAGCAGTGCCACAGATTACAGCTTTCTGATCCTCTCACCAAACATGTTAAGCTGTGTCTGTGTCGCAGAGGTGATGATCTGAGCTTGGAAAACCAGGTGATAGTTTGTGTGGTTGTAGTTTTTGTGGTTTGTGTTAGTGTGTGTTTGTGTGTGGTTTACAATCTAAGAGTCCTTTTGTTGCTTCAGACCACATTACCAATGTCATTTGTGTCTGTGACATGTAAGCCAGGTGTCGGCTGGCATCTGGGGAAACTTGTTGATGTCGAAATGTGCATCAAAACACCCATGCCTATTGTTTTCTATGCAGGCCCACACACTGGTTCCATCCTGATGCATAAAATCTCCGGAAAAGCACTAGTTGTATCACATTTTCTTTCTGGTTCCTCACTACTACTGCTAACTGAATGGCACATCCAGTATGTGTTATGGGATGCAGCCAGTGTGTGTTGCATTTTAGTTTCTCACTAACTTAAATAGTTTTTTGTCTGAAACACAAGTAGGTAAAACTTTACTTTAAGTCCTTGTATTGAAAATTCATAAGTAGTATACAAACATTTAATAAATGGTTTATAATAGATTATAATGTATAATGTATTACTGTTATGAATGTATTTTTAAGCAACTCTAACTCCTCCTCTGGGCACCCATAAGTGGAGGCAGCAGATAATGAATGACTATCTAGTAAAAACACAGCTGTAATAATTTAAAAGGTCTTCATAGGAGAATTTATTATTGTTGTTGACAAATACTGTACATTAATAAACATTAAAATGTCCTTATCTGCTTGACAACATTGTATTTATAACCTCAGAGACATGAAATCTTCAGTATACACAATATTTAGTAAACCCATTCTTAATCATTCAGTTCTTAATACCTGTCACTTGCTACTAGTTTAAATTCAACTTAATATAAGTAGGTGTAGGTGCCCCGTGTAAATGTAATTGATTCAGTTTGATGAGGTGCTTTTATTAGGTTGCTCCAAATGTATATTTGTTTGTGTGTATGTTGTTGTGAGTGGGGCAGCAAATAACGATTATTTCATTCATTTATGTTTTTTTTTTTTTGTTTGTTTTTTTTCAATTAATCGCTTTGTTTACATATTTCCACAAAATAGTTTGAAAAAATGCCCATTATAATTTCCCAGAGTCCAAAGTAACTTCTTCAAATATCTTGTTGTATCTGAGCAAAGGTTCAAAAGTTATTCAGTGAATCCCCATATTTGAGCGGCTAGAAACAGCAAATATTTGACAATTTTGCTTAAAAAATGACCAAAATAATTATTTGAGTATCAAAATCATTACTAATTCTTTTTGTCAGTGGACTAATAGTTGCAGGTAGGAGTGTGTGGGTGCTTGTTTTTGCTTGGGATTTGATCTCACTGATGTGATATTTGTCTTTGAGTGTGTGTGATAATGGCTGTATACAGTGCCTGCACACAGACGCTGTATACAGACAGGCTGTTATAATTACTTTCAGGCTGAGGCTCAGTTCTGGGGTACGAACTCTGCCATGGTTGGGAAGTTTTCACTTACAGTTTAATTTTATTTTCAGGGCAGTGGAGTGAAGCCTGAGCCTTAAATTTATGCTGACCCTACTGGCTTTGTTAAGAACTGATGCTTTGATGTAGAAAAATAGACACTCACACAATCACTGACCCTTGTCCACCCGTGCTCTCCCCTTCTGCTAAAGACAGTGTTGTTATACTAGCCGTGGCAGCATAAGTGGACCCTGATTGATAGGTATTGATTAGTACAGTATTAGTCAGACAGTAATGGGCCTCCCCCTCAGGACATTATGTCTGCTGATTGCCACCCGCCCCCTCCTCTGGCCCCACTTCACACGCTCTTTATGTCCTACTTGTATTTGAAGAGGAACCCCCCCTGTTCTCAGGCCCCTTGACCTCTAATAATAGTGCAAAGGCCCCTTCACTTTGCCTTCACTCTTCCTCTGTATTTTCATCAGAGCTGGAAAATGGAGATAGACGATGAGGAAGAGGAAGGACATGAAGCAGAGGTTGACTGACACAAATGCTCAGAGCACAGGAGTTTGTGTTTGCATTCTTCTTTCTGTAGAGGTTCAGTTGTTTTTTGTTTTTTTTTGTTTTTTTGCACATTATTTCTGGTTCCGTATTTAAGCTGATATTAAACATCAGTTTTTGCAGAGGCAAAAGTAATGTTGTTAACTCTGTGTGTATGCAAACCAGCCTTTGTGTATGCTAACATGTCTATTATTGCCACACACAGATTATGTGAGTAAAAACATCAATATGGCACGTCTGCGCAGATGAGCATATAAAAAAATCACAGTTTGTATGTTGTGTGCATCTGTTATGCATCATATCATACAAAACTCTTCACATTTGTAAAGCCAAAACCTGAAGTCCTTTTAATAACTGTCAAAAATTAACTTCAGAGCTTGAGCTAAAGAAGCTGAGCTGTGTGTAACATTGACAAGAATTCAGCTTCATTTTAACAAGATGTCCATTTCTCTTTTTTTACAGAGTAAAATACTGAGCCCTCCCTTCCTGTACGGTGACGTCAGACATCACAACACCTGCTTCACCTGCACAGCTGAAGGCAGAACAAGGTAAAGATAATACCCGCTGCATTATGATGTGTATCTGTGCGTTTGTGCATGTGCAGTATAATCTTTAATCAGACTGTTGTATACGGTAAATTGTGATCTGAGGTGTGGTGTAATAGACTAGGAAGACTGTAACATTTAGCTGACTTTAAGCCAAAAAATTGTCGTGGGTGAGTGTGATCCACTTTTATGAACTGTAAGCATTTCTCTTCTAACCACTGAAATCTGCAAGTTTTTATATTTGTCTGCCGGTGTCAGAAATTAAACTCATTGCATTTGGTTTTGATTTGCTATTGTTTGTGTATCTGTGTGTAAGTGGTAGGAAAGGTTTGTTAAATATAGTATTTAATCAAGTAACAAACTTGTTTTACCATTGCCTTGATATTAGATTTATCCACTTTATTTGGCCTCATTTTGACTTGGAAAACAATTCATTTCACACACAGAATGTTTGGTTATAAGGAAAGTAAGATTCAAAGACTTGATAAAAGACTAATTGACTTGATGACCTGGATATTTTTCTGCATTATAGGGGTGAGCTGCCCTGCTATTTTGTAGATAAAGCACTTCTCATCTGCATTTTTTTACTGATAATGAAAAGCTGGTCACCTGTGATGTTCCAGCAGACACAACCTCTGTCTAAACAGGAGCTCCCACAATGCACTCTGATGTTTCCCATACTATTCTCTCCAATTCAAATAACAGCTGACTACTACTTTCTTTAATTTCATTCTGATTGTTGTCATGAATGTTTAATTATTAGCAGCCTTTACAGTGCTTTTGTTTTGTTGGCATCAGGAAGAATTGGACCTGCCTCTGATCTATTTGTGCTAAGTTTAGCTGTTCTACACTTCAGAGGTGGTCATAAAACTGGAATACTTTTGCTTTATTCTTTTTCACGCTTTAGTCTTTAATTTTTTTGGCATTATAACAATATGTATTTTGTGATTCTAGTATCTTTGACCATGTATTGATCCTAGGGGCTAAGAAAATAGAGCCCATCACAGTTTCCTAGAGCCCAAGGTGATTTCATCAAATGTCTTGTTTTTTCCAACCAACAGTCCAAAACCCAGAAATATAGAAGAGATATTATACATTTGTTTTACCGTGAAACTACATATAGAAACACACAGTGCAGGGTGATTTGTCCATATTATTCAGTACAGCTGCTTGTTAAACACTCAATTGCTTTAGGTTAGAAAGCCTATCATTCAGCTAGACATCTGAGGTTCAGGGTGGCAAGTCTCTACCTTCTTGAAATATCCTTGAGCAGTGAGTAGCTCCTGGCATGTTGACCTCTGACCTCCTCCTCCTGGGAGTAATGAAAAGTAATACGAAAACTTCTCTTTGGCGATTAACTGGACTATTTCAGAAAATTTTAGGCAACCAGGGAAATTGAGACATTTTATACAAGTGCTGCAGTATCTGAATATTTACGTACATACTCATCTCAACCTCCTCTCTGTTTCTCCTCTACACTTCAATCTTTTCAACTCCTCCTTTTTATTGTCATCGCCATTTGTCTGATCCGTTTCCCCCAGATAAACCAGTGAATGACGATGATAATGAATGGTGATGTGGGCTGCAGTTTGTGATCCTCCAACTGGATGATAATCATAATACTTGTTATGTAGATGTCTAACTCTGTGCGTGCGTGCATGCGCACTAAATTAGTCTTGCTCTTTTCATACGAACCCCTGGTCGTCCTTCTCCTCATTTTCTCGAGCCGTCTCAGTGTCATGGGACGGCAGCCTGACAGACAAACAGGCAGATGGAAGTGACACTAGCGACATTAGTGGGATTCAGCAAAACAATGTAGATGGAAATCAACGGAGACAATGACAGCGGGGTCTGGAGAGACTTGCGGAAAAGACTGGAGAGGAAAGTGAGTGGAGAGGAAAGCAGGGCGACAGGGAGTGGGCTACAGCTTAGTACAGCTCCAGCCTGAGAGGGAGAGATGTCGCCTACAGATAAGCCAAACACATTTACAAGCCCAATATAGACCAGAGCCAGAGGCTTCGACTGTGTGTTTCCTTCCAGCCCAATGTTCTGATATTTCAATGTCTTTTTCAGAGTTTCCTGGAGAGTTTTGTTGTTGATGGAAGGGACTTGGGGGGCAGTCTGTATCTGAGTCTCAAATTTGCCCTCACGCGTCTTTCAGGTCTTGAATATTTTTTCTCGGCCGCCATAGGCAGTGATCTTACTCATTAAATGTTTTTGTGTATGATTTTAGCAAAAACTGGCAGGAAAATCTCCAGGACCATTGTTCCAGACCTCTGATGTCAAGTAAAATTCATATGTGGACCTAAAATAAATCAATTTATCTATCCATTTTCTACTCTAAAATTAATGATCTTTATAGGAATTATCGTTATATACAGCTGGGAAGTAGTGACAAAAATGTGATATAAATGTCAATATATGCACTGGGTTAATAATTCTAGGCCGTACCAGCCATACTGGCTTTCGTTGATATCTTTCATAGTTTGGCCGATATGACCGTCAAAGCAGGTATTATACTGCATCCTATTTGGTATTAAAAATGTCTTAGAAAGTCTTAAGGTTAACTCGTTGAACCTTGCAGAAGCATTGCCCCATAGCTCCCTTTGGAAACTAATACCAGCAAGGCATCATATTTGTTTATCAAATCTGTTTTTGTAGAGAGAAAACAGGTTACCTTTACAATCACATCAGGAAAACACACACAGGCACCGGCAGTCATCCTTAAACCTATCGTAAGCATTTCTGACTGCTCCACTACAGAGCATAATCAAACATCCGGGCCAGTAAACTTGCACTCACTGTCCCATCTACTACCACTTCCTTTAAAGGCACTGAGCTTTTGCAATTCAATGATTACTTCTAATTTTAGACTCTTGCATTGACCCGTTTTTTTTAACCAGAGCTGTTTTTAAATTCTCAATGTGTTCAAGTTGTGTTCCTAAGTGAATTGCAACTCTTTCAGGTCTAAATACTGACCATTTAAGGATATCTTTGGATTTTTTTCAAATCTATATTCCTGACGAAGTTCAAAATGAGACCAAAATGCCATAAATAAATATTCGACCAGTCAGAAAGAGAGTGCGGGAGTTTTCTCATTTTTATTGGTCTATTTAAGCCATATGCCACATTTCCTGTATGTTGAAATAGTTATTGGTAATTGCATTAATTCCTCCTGTCCATATTTGCTGTTTAAAGATTCCTTTGTGTCCTGAATACAGTGTCTTTAAAAAAAAAAACCTTAAAAAACCGTAAAAGAATTTAAAAAAAAAAAACACAGCATCTGACATTTTCCTTTCAAAGCTTTTATTAAGAGTGTTTTGTTTCTTACCTGATACTAAGTTCTTTGAATGTATAGTCTCTGTATTCTCAGTAATTAAAATATTCATTATATATAATATATATATTATCTGTGGCCTGGGAAGGCCTTTCTTATTTAGTCTGTATTGTTTTGGGATTTTGTTAGGCCCAAGCTTAAGACTTGACTGTATTTTCTTTCAAGTCTTCACTCAAGTCTCAAGCCCTTAGGTGTGACTTGAGTCCAAATGTCAAGTCGGCAGCTCTGCTTCTTTATTTTCTCTGGCTGATTAATCAGAAACAAGGTTCTGTACTGCTAATAGTACACACCCTTCAAACTGTCTTACATGGCCTGAGGTTACTTTCTGATTAAGACAGTTTTCTTAGTCACCACTTCAGATGGCTCTTATTTCATAACCTTTCACTTCTAAGTGAGATGAGGTTTATTAGGCTGAGATTAGGGTCAGTAGAGACCGGATGGAACCTCCTGGTCTGTCCTCTCCTTCAGAAGTCATGGTGGCATGAATGCTGGATGTGCTGTCCCCCGGCTCCTTGCCAGCGCTGTATTGTGTTGTATTACAGTGTCGTGATCTGCTCTGCTCCTGTCTGCCGTCTGCCATCTGCCAGTCATATGTACCACCATCTGTTCTTCAAACCAGCTCATAAGCTAGCTCGCACTCTGGCATCCTTTGCTAGATTTAAATACGTACAGTAAATGTTGCTGATGTTTTATGTCGGGGGAGTTTGTTTTTGTCTTGTTACAGCAGGTTATGTTTGCATTTATTATCATTTAAATGGTTATTGTTGGTTTGGTGATGTTTTTGGTCTACTTATGTTTCATCTTTTCATGTGACTTTCTGCCATACATCCCTGCTGCAGATATAATTAGACCGACAGAAGCAGAAACATACGGCTGGTCTGTCCCTCCTCATCTCTGTTCGTTTTACATTTGTGACAAGCTCTCAGCTCTCAACACTCCACACTGATCTAAGGTCTGTCTGAATTGCTGTGGTATACCAGTAGGCAGCAGCAGCAGCAGCAGCAGCAGTGGCACCTCCTCCACGTCAAGTACACACATTCCTCTGGGGGCTGCACTCCTGTGCTAACCCTGTCATTACAACCATCTAACCAGCATAATTACCAGCCTTTGTGTGTGTTTGTGGTGCATGGGCCAAGCCTGCATCATGCAGGGCAGGTTGGAGTGGGTGTGGAGGGAGAGGGCAAGAGCATGAATGGGTCGATCCCAGAGCTAACTAATTACTGCATGTGAGTAATAAGGCATTAAATGTCTGTGCTTTTTCTTCTGAAGTCTGCGCTAAAGCTAGTTGTGTTTGCCCAGTGCCATAGTTGATGGAAATTAATTCTTTCTTCTTATGTGTTTTTCTCTGGATTTTTTTTCCTTTTATTTGTGGTCAGTAATGGTATTTTATAATGTTGTTGATTGGCTTAAAAAGAAGTGCTTTACTTTGAATACACCCAGGCCTCTTGCTCTCTGCTCCATCTCACTAATACAGCAAACTCATCAGTCGACATCTGAATATGTAGTTCCTCCTTCTGTATTGTCCGATATTTAAATAGCTGTCCATCATACCTGAGGTATAACTTCTCTTTTCATTATATTTCAAAATGGAATACATTGTTTACTTATTTTACAGTTGTTACAAATAATTTCAGTGTTTCCCACAGAATTAGATTCTATTTTAGGCAGTAACTGATGGGGGGGACTTTTTTAAATTAATAATTGTATAATACTTTATTTAAGGTGCTCCACTGCAAACATTTTAATTGCCAAGTACTTTGTGACAAATGAATCACTGAACAATATATACAGCTTCCTCGCACCAAGACTTTTGCTTGTTTTGTTTCAGTTACACTCACTGAGAAAAAAACCATGTGATGCTTTTGAAAGCGCCAACAAAGCTTGGACTTTGAGTTTAGAATGTTTTGTCTCACGTTCTGATCCCAAGACTCATGCTCAAATAAATTTTATAAGTTTGATCATAAAGACACTAAATCGATACATTACACATATCTTGGCAGATTTTTGATAATAGTAATTTCCTACTGTCCATGTATTTACTCCCAATCACCATAGTTTATGGCTGTTTTAAACTTGTAATTCGAGAATTTAACAACAGATGCCTGAGGGCAATGTAATCATTATACAAAGTAAAGTGACTAAAAGGAAAAGGATGAACTTTTGAGATGTTGTAAATGTGCAGTATTACCACATCAGGCCAGACACACACCCATACTGAGCTCACTGACCTGTCACTTTTCAGCCAAGCTAGAATTGTGGCTCTATAGATGACAATATTGGTCGGTCGGTCAGTCCAGAATGAAATGTCTCAGAACCAAAATTTTGTTCAGAAGTTGATGATTCTCAGAGAATGAATCCTAATGACTTTGTTGATCTACTTTAATGTTTTTGTTCACTCTTAATGCTGGCAGCGGTTTTCAGCTACAAAGCTCCAGAAACCCACCATACGCCAGCTGGTCAGCAACAAACAACAGAAAAAACACAGTTAGCCATGAGCTGGTGAACAGTGTCATGCATTTAGCAGCTAAAGAGCCAGACATTTCCCTCAGGGTTTGGTAGAGACCAAAAACAGAGCTAAAAAGAGAGTGAATATTTGACAAATATTCATCAGGTGACAAGAAAAATGAGTCCAGATGAACATTAATGTTGCTCTTTAACTGCTTGATGTGTAAATAAGCAACTGTTTGCTAACAAGTTCTCCATATCAGACTAAAAAGTGATGATATGTCAGTGTTGTGCTTATAGCTTGTTTATCCTGCCCATAAGTGGCCAAAAAAATCAGTTAATTCTGGTTTACCTTTTCTTCATCTAATATTATCATCAGGTTATCAAATGCTACCATACAAACACACTAAACTTAAATTGTGAACATTGTAAACATCATACCTGCACATGAACATGTTACTATTGTCTTTGTGAGTTTGTTAGCATGTTGATGTTAGTATTTAGCTCAAAATGCAACCTCACAGAACCTCTAACATGGCTGTCAACAATCTTGTTTTATTGTTGTTGCGTGAGAAACCACCAGCTGACATGTCAACTGTCTCACAGGGAAAACTTCAGCTTTTCCAGGTTACCAGACTGTCTATTGAACTTAGGTATGTTTCTAAGTGATGGGCTGTGTGCTGACAGAGGTCACTGATGAAAAGCAAACCACACTCTCGCCATTGCCTCTCCCGTCACGCACCTCAGACACATAATGAAGCCATTCTGCAGCTCCCGCAGCTGGGGCCAGATAATCTAGATTGGGCCTGATAGTTGATAACAGGACATCTCTCCGAATGAAGAAAGACTGTCCGCGGGCACTGTCCGCACTTCCAGGCCAAAGCCCGGAAGTGCCTGTGGTTCTGCAGAAACAAAGACATCATACATTTGCACAGCCGTATGACGATAGAGGGATTTTGTTTGCTGTGGATGACTTTTGTTGATGGTGCCTGTGTACGTGTATGAGTGATTGAGTAATGCAGTCTTGGGGCCAAAAATGAATTCAGTGAGGACTCATAAAAGGCACTGTGTATCATGAAACGCAAACAAACCACTTTAAGCTGCCTTGACACAATGAAAAGCTCAACTTTATGCTAATAGGACTTCATAATGAGAGTCTACATTTGTAGGATTCACAAAACTTAGGCAGCTGGATAGAAACAAAACAGATTTGTTTACACAGTAAAATTGTTACTAATGTATGCTTACTGAAAAGAGTCAAACGTTTAGCTCCTTTTCACGCAAGTGCAGCTTCCTCTAGTATTTAAACCCCAGTGTGTATCAGCAGTATCGCTGATGGTCAGTACAAATTATTATATAGTTAAACTGCGTGTGTGTGCTTTTGTGTGCGTGTGTGTGTGTGTGTGTGTGTGTGTGTGTGTGTGTGTGTGTGTGTGTGTGTGTGTGTGTGTGGTGTGTATGTGTGTTTTCTGCTTGTGGTTGAGACATGATTTAATTCCTTAAAACTTTCGTCTGAGGAGTTCAAATTTTACTGCTCCTGTCTGATTCACTGTGAAAGAGTTTTACAGTTGTGAAATTTTAAAAGGTCAGTATCTATCTGAATAAAACTGGAACATTACTGATGAGCAAACTGCTTCAATAAGCAGTGTTAAGTGGAATTGGATGCTATAGGTACAGGAAATAATTCAACTTTGAAGCCTGGATCCTAACAAGAGCACATTTGAAAAGGTATGTATATAAGCAGATTATATACGTTGAGCAAATTTTTCGTAGATATGTGAATGACTTTGGCAGTTTGAGGAGAGACTTATGTAGATAAAGGAACTTTAATCCAGGAGCGGAGACCTAAATAGATAATTAGACAGAAACTTGAGAATGGAAAAGGAAATTCAGGAGAAAGGAGGGGTAGCAAGAGAAACACTAGCAGTTTGACTGCGGCAGAGATGGATGGCTTGAGCACATTTACATTTTAGACATTTTCTAAAGCTCTCATTCAGAATATCCAAACCACCCCACAGACTATCATTATCATGTTTTCCATATTGCATTTTAAGTTCTGTAATTGAGGTATCTGAAAAAAGACTTTAGAATGTATGAAAAAAATCTTAAATATTTTCTCTTGCCTACTGTATGCTCTAATGTTGGTTATAAAATGTTTTTGTATGCAATTGCGAGCTGTTGTGAGACATTATACACTTTTAAACTATAAGTAAAATTGTTTTGTAACACCTGTAGCAAACACTGTCACTACTGCTACTTACAGTAGCAGCAGTAGAAGCTTATTGTCTTATAATGGGCAAAAACTTAAATAAACTTAGATGATATCCATCCATCCATTCATTTTCTGCCACTTATCCAGGTCCAGGTTGCATTAATTGAATTAAATTTATCACCAGAAATTATTATACACTGCTGGAAAGTACAAAAAATGTTATATATAATAAATAATCCAAGGCCAAATTGTCTTTGCTGGTTTTTTAGCTTATTTTCATACTTTGGCTGGTATGAAAGTGAAACAGATATTAAATTGCATTCTATGTGGTATTAAAAAGTCTTAAATTTAACTTGGTGAACCCTGCAGAAACCTTATTAATGGATTAGACTTTACGAAATATAGTGTGTTTTTTGTACAAGGCTGCCAGCAGTGCCCAACAGCTCTTTCTTCACATTTGCATACGGACCACCATGCCAGCATATTGCCGTTGCTTCTTGTGTCACCCAGTGGAGTCATAACCACGCTGAAATATTCCTGAATGAAAATTCCTCGCTGGTCACTCTAAACAACCACGGCATTCAAAATCAAAAAATGTGACCATGACTTGACCATGAGCAAAGAGTGCAAGGATTCAGTCTGTAAGGAGCTTCACAATGAGTTCAAGACTAGCTTTAACTTTTTAATAGAGTGTGTGAGGGTTAAAACCAAATGATCTGACAGTATTCCTGTACCTGTGCAGTCATCATGTAAGACATCAATGCCCGTAAAAATCATTACATTAAACCTCAGGAGAGACATAAGATGCTCCTAAATAAATGAGTCTTTACAAAGCTTGTGGATTTTAAGACTTGATGCTGTGTGACTGTCATATTTAACCACGTCGATGTGGTTCACTCAGCAATGTACTGCTCTCCTCCTTGCTCTTTCTTGACTCTTTCCAATCATTCTATTTCTGGCTTTGCCCCACCTCATCCCTCCAGCTGTTGGGTCACTTTGTGCGCTCGCCCTTTTCTGTCTCTCCTGAAGTTCCTATTCATTTCTCAGTCTGAAAGCCTATTAACTTCACAAAGTTGTAACTGTTATTTGGCGTGATTCTGTAGAAGAGAATAGCTTATGTGTCTCAGCCACATGGAGATCAGTGTCCGCATGACAACAAATTCAGACACAAGCTGGCTCTTAAAGCACATATAAGCTATATCATCGTAGTGAATATGTGGCAGTGCTGAAGTGTTTAAATTGTCTATGTACTCCCTCTGTTTGGATCTGTACTACTTTCTAGTCAGATAATATTAGACTAAGTGTTTCAGTGGTTTTAATCTGCAGCAGTGCAGCTACAGCCTTCATGTCCTGTGGGTATATGAGTGTTTGTGTGTGAACGCACGTGCACTCGAGTGCACGGAGTGTTGGATAATAATATCCCTTGTCAGCTTCATGAAGATTAGCCTCAACGGGAGAAATCCTCCGTCATATCCCCTCACCTTATTTTCCCTCTCTCTCTCTGGCTCGATCTTTCTGGCTTATCAGTGTTACATTGTTTTACAGTTGAGTGACTCGCTCTTTTCTGAATTCAGAGCTCAGTTTTTCTTTGGGCCTCTGGAGAAAATTTGGATCTCACAAGCTCTCCAATTTAAAAACTTTCCTGCATTTCAAATCTAAATTTGTTTTGGTTTTAGATTTTTTGTGCTGATTGTCTGAAGCTGATTTGTTTGACTGATTGTTTTTCCTGTTTTTTTTTTCTTTTTCTCTCTTTTCTTTTCTCAGACTGAAAATAATCCGAGAAGAAGAAGAGGACCGGTCTTGACCCAAACTGGTTTTTCATGGACCAGTGAAGTCTTTCCCACCCTGTCAGTTAAAAGCAATGTTTTTGGGGGCTGGAGGCCATAGCACTGTCAGCAGAGTGTGTGTGGGGCCCCTCCTCTCCCTCTTCCCTAGCACCCCTCCTGACATGGGATGCCAGCCCCCTGCCCCCCAGCCCTGAGCTCTCCTGGGGAGCCATGAACAGCTACAGAGACAGAGGGGTCACTTGCACCTCCTCGGACCTTCTGGATGGAGGAGGAGGAGGAGGGTTACCCCAGCACACTCCATTTCGTCACACCCCAAATGGCCACCCAGCCCCTGGCCCGACAGACCCGGCCATCCAAACACGCATGTCCGTGCCAAAGATGGGTGTTCGAGCACGGATTGCAGAGTGGCCTCCACGTCGTGCACAGTCCCGGGAGTCTCTGCTTGAAAATGGGCAAATTGGCAGCAATCACAATGGAGATGACGGCTCCATGTCAGTTTCATCATCAGTTTTGTCATCTGATGTCAGGTTGGTGCGGGGAGGAGTTGCCAGGTTGCCACGACGACGGTTGAAGGACGTAGAGTTCAGAGTAGGAGGGTTTGGAGGTGAAAGAGGCTCACCTTTGAGCCTAAGAGTTTTCCCACCATTAAGGCAGCGCTCCAACAGTGAAGTGACGCTGAGTGAACAGGATGAGAATGAGGTGAGTCTTAAATCTTCCTCTGAGGTCTCTTTCACACTTGTAGTGTATTTCATTTGGTCTGAACGAAGGAGAATATGATACATGGTTGACTTTTAGCACTAGTTTGGTATGTGTTCTGTACTGACTTATTACAAACAATCCAGGAGGAGTTAACATGAAGTCAAAAAGACCAACAAGGGACTTTATTGGTGCGGTTTGATGGCTGTCTTCCTGCTTCATCAGTGCTACATAGACCCACAAAGGAAAATCAAATCCTGGTGGCTGGCAGCGAGTCATGCTGCACTTTACTGTGCCTCATGTATATATTTATATTGAGACAAAGAGGTTACCAAAAAATAACTAATTGTAAGCTTTATTAGTTGAGACAACATCTTACCTTCATATGTCATGAAAAATGATGAAAAAGAAGCATATTTTTTTATCATAATTCTGGGGGGGCGTAGTTATTGTGTGGTCACTACGTCACTACGTTTCATGTTAGGTTTTAATGAGGAACAGCCAAAATACGCACCTCAACTCAGTTTTAACGTATATGGGGAAATCCTTGCACGTGGTGATCCACGTTCGTGTAACCATGGTTAGTAGATGATCTTACATAAATGTTTTCACTGCATATACAGATCGCTTCTTTGACAGTTCACGATCAGAAGATGTATTTTAAAGTACTTTAGCTTTTGACTTCATGCTAAAAATCACACACATACAATCAGAAAATCCTGAGCCACACCATTGTTCATTTCAAAGCCCACCTTTTCAGGCAGTCTCTGTCCAGTTTTTTGGACCATACTAACTCTGAGTTTGCACATCAGTCAAACAAGCTGAACCAAACGTGCAAACACACCTGATTTTGTTTCAAATAAACCAAACAGGTGGAGTGTGAAAGCACCTAACTTTACTTTATTTCCCAACATTAGTATGCAATAACCGACTGAGAATTCTCTTCCCTTTCTGCCCCAAGGTGGAGGTTCGTGGAGGTGGCGGGATGGGGAACCTGTTCAGAGAGTATGGCAGCACCTCCTCCATCGACATCCAGGGCATTCCTGAGCAGAGCTTCTTCGACATGCTCAACCAGTTCCACCAGGAGAGGCCTGACCAGCGCAGCTCAGCACCCATACGCCTTGGGGAGTTGCTGCGTGCTCCAGACTCGCCACCGAGCGCACCTCTCCCCTCTGCTCCCTCACCTGGTCCCACAGGTGGGGACGACAGAGGGACCGGAAGGAAGGACGGAGCTGAGAGAGTGAGGAAGAAAAGTGGAGGGACAGAGTCGTCACTGGGCACCTCCTCTTTGTTCAGGAAACTTCGGAGCTCTAGCAGAGGGGAGTTAGATGGAGGAAAAGGAGAGACTAGTGAGGATGGAGGGCGAGGTTCAACAGATGCTTCTTACAAACCCTGGGTGTGTCCCAAGAGCTTTGTCCACTTTGACGCTCAGAGCATCTTGTTTGACCTCCACGAGGCAGCAGCTCAGCGCGGCTACGTCACGCAGAGGAGGAACACCGCCACAGGGGCATCAGCAGCTTCTGTGTCCCTTTCCGTCTCTAGGTCATCTGCTCCTACTGTGAACGACCCAGTTTACTCCAGTATTGAGGACCTGAGCCTCGACCCTGGCTCCACAACAACCTCCCTGAGCATGGACCCTCTGGATGGGCCTCCTGGAGCCCAAAGCTCGAGCCAACTGCTCCTCTGCTGCCCCCACTTCCTGAATGAGACCGGGGGCCACGGGGAGCGCAACATCAGCTTCCTCAGCTCGTCAGCAGAGCGAGGAGGAGACGGAGGGGGAGAGGGTGGAAAAGGATGGCTGAGGAGGAGTAACGCCAGCGTCTCAGTGCTGGAGGTGCCTATTGAACAGCAGGTTACGAGACTGGACAGACTAAAACTGTACAGCATAGAACATGTAGACCTGGGGGCCAGGTACTACAGAGACTACTTCCATGGCAAAGGTAACACTGAGTCACATACACACACTGAAACAGATTCATGACTTAATCAATCAGACAACAAACGATTACTTTCATTATTAGTACTTCTCAGCAGTACTCAGTATTTTTTGATTAATTAGTCAGTGTATAATTTAAAAAATAATTTTGTTTAAAATAATAGTAAATAATTGAAAATCAGTTCAAGGTAACATCTGTGTTTTTTGTTTTGGGCTGTTGGTTGGACAGAGCAAGCAATCTGAAGATGTCACTTTTGGCACTGGGAGATTATTATGTTTGTTACGTTTTATAGACTAAACGATTGATCGATAAAATAACCAAAAGATATCCAACATATGCAAACAATAGTCAACTTTCTGCTATTAATCAATAATAGTTAGTTGCAACCCAACAGTAGAGACATACTGATCCCATTTTATACTCTGATCTCTGATTTTGGGCCCCTTGTAGTTATTTGTGTGTGAATCAGACAGCATAGATGTTGGTTGGCCAGAGTCTCTCCAGTGTCATTTCCCACATCTCGTCCTGAGGCAGTTAATAAACAGCTGGGCCTGAACAGAGCAGAGCGGGCCAAACTGGCAACATTCCCAGAGATTTTATTAAACATGTACCTGCCACTGGACTGTTGGCAAACTTTAATGTAATGATACAACACCTGCCTTTCTGCATGATCACAAGTACCACCTGATGTAGTCAGCCAGTGCAGCTTTGTTTTACATCTGGTTTTCACTGTCAGAAGTAACACCTAACTTCAGAGACGAAGGGGTGTGTGTGTGCGCGTGTGTGTGTGTGTGTGTGTGTGTGTGTGTCCGTGTGTGTGTCCGTGTGTGTGTCCGTGTGTGTGTCCGTGTGTGTGTCCGTGTGTGTGTCCGTCCGTCCATGTGGGCATTTCTTGTCAACATCACCTCTTCTGACACAGTGGATGAAACTTCCCGTTGGCAAGCATCATCTGCCTGCACCCTAATTAGTGACAGATGCTGTTAGGAGCACATGTGTGCAAGCAAGCGTGTGTGTGTGTGTGTGTGTGTGTGTGTGTGTGTGTGTGTGTGTGTGTGTGTGTGTGTGTGTGTGTGAGAGACAGGCCTGCAGCCACACAGATAAAGGTTATCATTCCAAAAATATGTTCATCTTCTGACTTGTTTCCACTTGAACGCTACTGTGATTGTGTGCGATTGTGTGTGATTGTGTGTGCGTGTGTCTGCTCTGACATGCCATGCGACATGCCCTGCATGCACGTTAGAAAAGCTTCATCAAAAGGCTGACATTTTCACCACAGGACATGGCATGGAAGCAATGCAGGCCTGACTCTCTTAACGTGTACGTCGTCCGCAGTTCATTCCAGTCAGTGGGGTGATAGCGGAGGAATACTTGTCAAGCTAGATGCCTCCCTGAGTGTCTAGAGAATTTGTGTTTCGACTCCCACACTGCCTATGGCGTTGGCATTAGCACGGCTTAGCGTAGGAGCTTTAGAAGAGGACATTCAAGATGCTTGTGAAGTATGCTCTTAATGGATGAATATGTTGTGTTATGCCAACACTGCTAATAAGCAGTCGTATAACACGACAATTTCCTGGATTTACAAGACTGAGGACATATTTGTTCCTGTACAGTTTTATCCCGGCTGTTGTTAAGCATAAAGTCAAACTAACAAATTCCCTTTTTAAAAGAAGGTTCTACACACATCATCTGAAAAAATGTCCAGCATCTCTCTTGTGTGACCTTCCCCTTTCATTAGTAGCAATTATAATTTTTTCTGGGTTATACCTTTTGTTAGCTGAATTGATTTTGTAATTACCTGAGTATTGATTACTGGATAACATGTTCTGTCCTTGACTTAATGTCCCTCCTCTGTCAGTCCTACTTACTGCACATATAGTAGCATATATATATGTATGTCAGGTTGTGAATCTCAATGCGTCTGTAGCACCAAGTATCAAACTACTTTAGTGAGTTACTTATTCAGATTTGAGAAGCTGGAAACTGAAGTTTTTACCCTTTACTTAAAGAAATTACAAGAGCTGCAACTAACAATTATTTTCATAATTGATTATTATGAATATGATCTTATCATTATGACTTTTTCATTAATTGTTTAGTCTATAAATTGTTGGTCTATAAAAGAGTGAAAAATTCCCCTCACAATCTGCCAAGCTTGTGAGGGGCGAAGAGGCCAAGCTTGTTTTGTACGACCAACACTCCAACACTCAAAAAGATTCAGTTTAGTATCATAGAAGACCGAGAAAACCGGTGAATACTCACATTTTAAAAGCTAAAACCAGAGAACTTAGGTTACTAAAATGATTGATCAATTATCAGAATTGTTGCAGATGAATGTGCTGTTGAGCAACTAGTGTATTAATCATTTCAGCTCTAAATGATATAATTTTGTTGTCTGTACTAATATTCAAGCATTATATCGGCACTAGTATTAAAAAATGTCAAATTATACTCAAGCCTTAATTCTTCTCTTCATAAAACTGAAAACCCATCCCCTGTCATTTATGATGTATCCTACCATAGATATGACAAAAGCCCATTTTCAGACATAAATGAATGAATGAACATTTTGTCCACAGCACAAACTCTCCGCCTCTCCCTGTTTTTCACCAGAGAACGCAAACTACTTTGGGACAGATGATAAGCTGGGTCCTGTGGCCGTGAGCATTCGCAGGGAGAAACTGGAAGACACCAAAGACCTGAAAGACCAGTACCAGTACCGCCTCATTGTCAGAACAAGCGAGGTATGCACAATCTGCCATTTGTGTGCATTTGTCATGGGGATTTCTGACTGATGAGACAGTGATGAGTCAGTGTGTGCATGCACAAGTTAATTCCTTATCTACATTTGTTTTACCCAGGCTTCCCTTTGTGTCTCTACCTGTGGCTCTTCTAACCGTCACTGCCCTAATTATAACCGTAACCCTCTCCCCAACTCCCCCTCAGTCCTCTCCGCCTGTGGAAAATTCCTCCTGCCCAGTCTCAGCACATTAAAGCCAAACCAAACAATGACTGGTCCACCCAAAGCGTTTGGCCTGTTCCGATACCCCGTTACCACCAACATGGAACCGGGTCCGTTCCAGTTCGCGCACCTAATTTTGAACAATTCAGAGCATTTTGACCAAAAATAAATTTGAACCTGAAAAGCTGATTCACAGCTGCAACTAAAAAATAGCAAGTTTTCCTTGTCCTGAAGTGCGAACCGTGTCGTTGTGCATTCTGCTCCATTGATGATGCGTCCTTGATTACAGTAGTACTGCTCAAAACAGGTGGAAAAATGGGGTGGTTCACTATATAGCACCAAGGTTCCAAGAATCCTGAACAGAACCAGTTCAAGAGCCGTCAAAGGGAGCTGATCCAAACACTTTTCCACTTCGATGGATCAAATACTGAAGGGCTGATGATTATGGAGAATCTGTTAAGATTCTCTACAGTCTCCCTCAGATTTGTGCATAACTAAACTACAGTCTGGTCTTTTTCTTTCAAGGTTTTTTTTTTTTTTTGCTTCCAGAGCACCAGAATTAGTTTTCAACTTGATTAATCTGATTATCTAATTGTTTGATCTATAAAATGTCAGAAAACAGAGAAAAATTAAATCCAAGCTACTCGATTTGTCCCTCAAGGGGCAATTCGAGGCAGCAAAACAAAGCACACACAGACAACTCACCTGCATACCTTAAAACAATTGATTACCAGAATAGTTGCTGATTAATTTTCTGTCAATCAACTAATTGTTTCAGCTGTAATTGTGTAAGTCTTCTGTTTTTTCTCTTGTTGAACAGTTAAATAGTAAAGACATCATAAGGTGGGTCAGAGAGGTCTCACCTCTCTATGAATAGTTAGTTTAATCGACTCAGTATTTTATAAATACCTGTCTGGCATTGTCAAGGTCACTCGGACAAACAGCAGAGTTTGCCTCCGTTCATTTTGTTCATGTAGTCTTTGTCTGAGTGTATTCCTGTGTCCCTGTTGCGGTGTTGCTTTTAGGTGGATTACATGGTTGCCTGGCCTCATCACCTTAGCTCTGGTACAACAATGGAGCCTCTCCGCCATCTAAGTACACAGAGCTTAGCTAACAGACACAGCCAGTACACTCAGTCCTACTGTTCCCACACAGAAAAAAGAGATTGATTGCAGACTTTATTCTTTCCCACTCAAGCCGCAGCCTCTCTCAAATTTCCATCCCCCTCAAATCTGTCATTTAATTCTGTGCAGCAGTGCTGACACAGCAAGGTGGAAGACTCCCCCCCCCCCCCCCCATCTCTCTCCCTCCGTCACACATTCATACACTCACATTAAGCATGTCGCTCACTTCACTCTCACGCAGAAGCTGATAAGTTGAAAAAGATAGCTCCATAACTTTAGCTGTGTGTCAATCAAGTTTCATTTCTCTGCGGCAGACCCGAGTCTCTGAGGTTCAACTGTCCCTCCGGCCCCTGCCAATTCCATAGTCTGCCATGCATCTTTAATGAACTCGTATGTGTGTGTAGTTGTAAGTATGTGTGTGAGATTGGTGGGAAGGAGCAGCCCACGCCTTTCAACTGTATCTGAAGTTATTATAGTCTGCTGTTTTGAAGCAGGTCAATTCCCCTCAACAGGGCGCAGCACACTGTGGCAGCCCAATACTGAGCAGAATATTAATTCACAATACTGCCGGACTTAAAACCCTCCACACAGAGCATTTTCACTGTGTGTGAGTGTGTGAGGGAGGGAGGGAGGGAGGCATTGTACTGTATCTGTCCCTGACCCCGGACTTTTCTGTGAAGGAAGGCAGGAGATCAACGATCTTAATACCAATAATGTTATTTTATGTCTGTTTCATCCTTGTCTGTTTAATGTCTGTTTGCTGCGGGGGTTGTATTTACTTCTTTTCACTTCAAAAATCAGCAAAACATAATTTGCCCATGGGTGCCCAAACTTTTACATATAACTGTTTGTCTTTGTGTATCTTTTTTGTTAAATCAATTTGTTAAGTTGTGGTCAGCCCTACCAGCCCTACTTTTGGTAGATTAACAAGCCATTTGAATACATCATATTGGTCGTTGGGAAATTATAACAGGCATCTTAAACTATTTATTGACATTTTATAGACAAGACAGTTAATAGTTAGTTGCAGCCCTAATGATAATAGCCATGTGATATAATACAATTACAGACAACACAAGAACGAGTTTAACCATGTTGGCACTGAAAAAGAAAATTGAAATAAATACAATAGAAATAAAAATTTATAAACATTCATATGTAATCAAGCAAATATCTTTAATTTAAAGAGAGAAGGAAGATGAAAGAGTAAAAATGTGGATGTTAATAACCTCTCTTACTAAATAAGTTGGGTTTCTTTTTTTTTTTGTAGAACGTCAGAAAGTATTCTTTCCCCAAGATTGGGAAGAGGTAAATGGATAAATAATAGTAAAGGTGACAGTAAGATAAGTGATAATATTTCAGTTCCTAGTCTGATTTAAGTGATCTACGTAACTTAACCATATCTTATAAAATGTATCCTCCTGCCCTTATAATGGAAATGTTGTTTTCATTAATTATGATTGCAACATCGCTTCTCTCATCAGAATCATCATCATCATCATCATTGTGCCGGCAGACAGACAAATGTTATCGCGTTCTACTCTGAACTGGTTTTCACTGTATTAGGATGTATATAACCAAAATCTTCTGTTAAAGGGTTTAAGTCAACAGTATGTAGTATGCAGTTTGCAGAAAATGAATTGATTTCTTGATATTTTCAGTGGGATTTGAAATATTTGAAGTCTTAAAATTTCATTATGCTTCTTTCCCTACATACAGTTGGTGACCCTGCGAGGCTCCATTTTAGAGGATGCTGTTGCGTCTACGGGGAGACACGGCACAGTGCGGGGTCTGCCGCTCAAAGAGGTCCTGGAGCAGGTCGTCCCCGAGCTTAATGTGTCTTGTTTGAGACTGGCACTCAGCACACCCAAAGTCACCGAGCAGCTCCTCAAACTGGACGAACAGGGGGTGAGTTATGGGTCTGTGACTGTATTCCCATTTTATTTTTAGGCTTGTGCAATAAAACCAGAAAATTTGACGGTTGATCCCGGCAAAAACGATGCCTCCATTCAAATTGTCCTTGGGCAAAATACAAAAAGAGTACCTGCTACGTCAGTCAGTAATAGTCAAGCTGGCCAAAATGACTGCACCACAAAAAAAATGAACTGAAACACCAATACAGTGACATATGGTATGCTTAGATGGTGTATATAAAAGTGTCTGAACCCTGTATAACTGATTTAGTATTGGTGCAAAGTACAGAGTTGAGCAATGAAAGCTATGTGATGCCAGGTGTGGTGTGTTTCAGTGTGTAAACATAAAAGCTTTAAAGTTTAGCCATGTTATTGCACCTTTTATTTAATAGAGGGTGAAGTGCAAGGCGGAGGTGTTTTGCCAGCAGTAGGCTTTTTGTTGTTTGTGCAGGTGATTTATACATCAATGAAGCTGTCCTCTGTGTGTGTGTGTGTGTGTGTGTGTGTGTGTGTGTGTGTGTGTGTGTGTGTGTGTGTGTGTGTGTGTGTGTGTGTGTGTGTGACTGAGTGAGTGACTGAGTGAGTGAGTGACTGAGTGACTGAGTGACTGAGTGAGTGACTTGAGTGAGAGCAAGTTCAGATATATGTTTGGGTTAATTGTGTTTGCTGTGTGTGAGTGTGTTTGTAATGTTAATACTATCTCTCCTCTGCCTTGTAGTTAAGTCAGAAGCACAAGGTGGGTGTTCTGTTGTGCCGTGCAGGCCAGAGCACAGAAGAGGAGATGTATAACAACGAGGAGGCGTCACCCGCCTTCTCTGCCTTCCTGGAGCTGCTGGGGGAGCAGGTGCTTCTCAAAGGATTCAGTAAATACGCCGCACAGCTCGACACAAAGAGTAAGAGCCATTTTCAGACATTTATCTCGTTCTGTAAATGTGATGGCGGTTTTACATGTCGGTAAAAGTCATTTTCAACACCACATATGTCCAAATCGAATGATGTCCGATCAGAGCAGAACAAAGTAAAGCGTGCACGTCTTATTTGCCTTATTTAGACCACCACAATAAATGTATCACTAATTGGTCAACAGTGTAATAAACTATGAAATGCTGTGAATAAGCAATTTTATGTTGTCAAGGAGATTCTTCTCACACCACATCAGTTTTTTCCCCTCACAGTGCAGAGCAAAAGAGGAATTACACAACACAGCAAACAACTCCTACTCTGATAATAATAATAGCACTCCCTCCTAATGTTCAATGAAGAAAATTAATGAGAAATGTGTTAGGATATTCAGAGAAAAGCGGGGGCGAGCATACCTTGCCTTCATAATCATAATTAATCAAGTCTTCAACACCGAAATACATATGTATGTCCTTTACTCATGCAGCCTGTGATAAAATAAAAAACAGCCCTTTTCATTCATTTTGTAACTTTCCAACTCACAGCTGTTCTCCAGCAGTGAGAACTTTTGGGCTCTTTCTGTAACAGTTCTGTCATGTTTGAATGAAGCTGGCCAAGTGTCATAACTACAGCAAAAGCACAGTGACATTTTGTCCCCTCGTGATCCCCAGAAAGTGTAATTCACACATAACAGTGTGCATCTGTAGTTGACAATTACTAGCGTGAAATTAAAATATCTTTCTTCTCCTCCTTTCCCCAGCGGACTCTACGGGCACCCACTCCCTGTACACCACCTACCAGGGCTATGAGGTCATGTTCCACGTATCCACCATGCTGCCGTACATGCCCAACAACCCACAGCAGGTAAGAGCTTATGAGCGCCCCTGCCTAAATACAGCACCATCACCTGGGCCTGTACGCTGTGTTGCAGGTCAAACACGGGAGTGTACAGCAGAAAAATATATTCACAACTATCACTCAAAGCCTTTCAAAGTCTGTCTGTGGTTCTTAGTTAAAGCCTCTTCCGTTTGCTCCGGGTCGTAAACCACAGCAAGAATTCAGAGTGGAAACTCGTGACTTGAGTCGCCTTCTTCATTTAGAGTCTCTTTCCTCTTTTATTCAGCCTCTCATGTTTTTTATAGTCTTTGTTCTCTGTGTCTTGGCTTCTCCCTCCTCTCCTCCTCACTGGCTTTTTCTTTTGCCCTCTCACTGCCACTCATTCTTTAACTGGATCAGAGCTGGGTGGGGTTCAGTAGTGAGTAGTTTCTTTATTTTCTCCCTCTTTTTTACTTCTGCCTTCCTACACATTCTCCTGGGCGCTGTGTGTTTGCAGCGTGGGCCACGTGTGAGTGACCTGTGTGTAAGATAACATTTTGTGTGTGGGTATTTTTAATAGTTTGCATAAGTGTTTTGCATGAGAGGCTCATATGGGTGAACACATGTGCTCAGACAGGCTCTGTGGGTGCTCAGGATTAGTGTACACACTGTAATGTGTCAGCTCATCAAGGTGGAACAGTGTAGGCTATGGAGAACTTGTTTGTTCTTCCTCAGACACTTCAAAATATCATAAATTAATCTTGTAAACTGGAGACTATACTTTTATTAGCATATACCCAGCAGTGTATTTTTGTTACTGCAAACAAGCTTTTTTGACAGTTACATCATCTTGTTAAACATCTCGTAAAAGGTGAGTAAACAACAAAAATGAGGGTTGCAGCTTTTAATTGAGGAGATTAAAAGTGTGTTCAAACAGTTAATATTAGTTTTAACTATGAAATCATAAAGAGTTATTTTATAAATGGCACGATAACTCCATCCAGAGGTTTACAGACTGCAGCAGCAAAGACAGTCACATGCTCAAATGAACCTCTAGGTGGCAGCATCTGACATTGAAAACAACCTGCAGTGGATGAACAAAGGTATCGGGAGTAAAGTACATATATAGATAGTATGATTTCATTCAGAGGGAAAAGAGATTACAAGCCGGGTCTGCGCAATAACTCATGTAAGACCGCTAATAAAATTAAGTTTTTCCAAATAAATAACTGTTAAGTCTTGCATATCAGCAGTATTTTATTATTTTGGTGTAGAAAATAGTCAAGGTGTTGATAAAAGATCCTAAATGTAATAAACCAAACTTCTTTGCTCCAAGTGCTCAGTTCTAACAATTATAGCTAATGTTTGTATACACTCCATCAAGCACCATAAACAGAATTTACAATCTGCAGCCTGAGTATGAGTGAAGGATGCTTCTGTGGCACCATGCTGGAGAATATGTGTATCTGTGGCCAAACAGTGGGCTGGATTACATAATTGGTACTTTCACACTTCCCTCTGCAGATGAAGAGAGGATTGGCAAGCAGTGCACCGCAGACACAGCCTGGATTGTGTGCCATGTCTCCTACACGTACACAGATAGACGGACAAACCAGCACACACACAGACACAAATAACCCACACAGAATCCGAAAAACAGATTACATAAAGAGCTGTTGTTTGCTGTCTAGTAGTGAACGTCTCAATCTCCCGTTTCCCTTCTCAGACTTTCTATCGTTAACTGAGTCAGTGGTGTCAGTTCCAAAATGTTCGCTCATTTTATTAATTTGTCTTGCCTCTCCTCTCCTTTCTTCTCATCTCCTCTCAGCTCCTGAGGAAAAGACACATAGGGAACGACATTGTCACCATAATCTTTCAGGAGCCGGGAGCGTTGCCTTTCACCCCTCAGAATATCCGTTCGCACTTCCAGCATGTCTTCGTTATTGTGCGTGTACACAATCCCTGCTCTGAAAACACCTGTTACAGGTAAATCATTAGAACAGAACAAGAACATGTTCATATGATGAAAATTATAGTGTTTCATACTTTAAATCCTCTCTGTCTCCCCTTTTCTTTCAGTGTTGCTGTGACAAGGATGAAGGATGTGCCCCCCTTTGGCCCACCCATTCCCAGCGGTGTCACCTTCCGTGACCCAGAAACCGTTCGTAACTTCCTTCTAGCCAAAGTTATCAATGCAGAAAATGCAGCACACAAGTCAGAGAAGTTCCATACAATGGCGACACGAACACGGCAGGAGTACCTGCGTGACCTGGCTGAGAACTACGTCAGCAGCACGCCGCTCGACTCAGCTGGCAAGCTTAACAACCTCATCTCCCTCGCATCCAAAAAACGCGAGCGCTCGAAGGCAAGAGAGGGAGCTGAGCTGGGAGCCGCGGGGGCCGTCGCCTGGAGGGTCCAGGCCCAGGACTTTAGCGGAGGTGGGACGGAGCTCCTCTGTGCCTTGGGTTTGTCAGCCGAATACGTCCTCCTGATAGACTGTTCAACCAAAGAGGTGGTGTTTAACTGTTTCTGTGCGGACGTGATCGGCTGGACACCGGAGCGTCTGGCACTAAAGATCTTTTATGGTAGAGGAGACCACATCGCTGTGCGGGTACCGGAGGGCTTTGCTCAGGACATCAGGGAAGTGGTGCAGAGGTTAAAGGTGAGAGTTCAGAGCTTGTTCCAGTTCAAGTGTAGAGATGGTCGGACCAGGAAATGTGAATCTCTGTGGGCTTTGAGGCACATAGCTTGTGTTGTATGTAGGAACTCAGAGTGAAGTAGAATGACTAGAGCTTAAAGGTGCAATGTGCAGTTTTCCTGTAAACAAGCGAAGTTATGTTTACATTCAGTGTTACTGTCAGTGGATTAGCATGAAACTGTGCAGACTCGCATGCATGTGTCTATTTATGAGTGTGCACAGTACAAACAAAATGGGCAGCCACCCGTTAAAACATTTCCCTACAAAGCTACCAGTGGTCAAAAACTCCACAGAGAACCTTTTGTCTTTGTCTTCAGGCCACTTAAAGGCCTTAATATTTTTTTCACTTCACTGTGATCTTATTAATATGTGATTATTACAGTAAACTCATTGGAATTGTTTTAGTTTCGAGACTGTGTAAAATCTTAGTTCTGGTATATCTGCTTTGAAGTATTGAGCTCAGGGGATTTCCACAGTGGGTATTGTTTTTCATTCCCTGAAAGCTTTTCTAAGCCACCTGGAAAAGCTCTAAATTCAAAGACTGATGTTACACTCAGGGAAAACATTAACACAACAGCAGAAACTATGATGACAGTTACAGGAAGAAGGGGGTTTCTTTGGAAAACAATGTTGTTGTGTAAATTTAAAAAAGGTTCAAAGATTATACTATATAGGAAACATGTACTCTATGTGACCATGTAACTCGCTTTTTCCAATGAATCTGTGCAACTGCATGCATTTGCCGTTGAAAAGCATTTCATATTGCAAAATTCCCTGAAAAATTTGACGAATTTAATGCTGGGAAAAGGAGATTTCCTAGACTTCTGTGAGTTTAGTGTTAATCCAACAGAAAACAAAATATTTAAAAAATGAGTTAATCTCTCTGAAAGTACCAAATACATGCAGATTGGAGACTGATTAGGTTCACAGAATGCTGGTTGATATAGTATCAGGTGATGTTGCCTCTTGCTGTCCATATTGATTGTTTAATCATTTCCTCTTTCATGCTAATGTTTCCTTTGTGTTTTTAAGATATCTACAGACTATTTTTAGTACAGATATGAGAACTACACATTTAAAGTGTAAAACTAATTAAATGTTTTCCTCTTTTTGTCCTCTTTTTGGCCAGTCATTGACAGTTGGATGTGAGACGGTGGATATGACTCTGAGGAGAAACGGACTGGGACAACTGGGCTTCCATGTTCGCCTGGATGGCACAGTGGCTGAGGTACCGTCGGATCACCATCTGCCACACCAGATCCCAAACTGAAATACTCATTTGTGAAGAATCTTGGCTGTACATAAATGGCTTGTTTAAAAGACTTTGTTTGCGGTTCTCTCATGCAGGTAGAAGAATACGGCTTTGCCTGGCAGGCGGGACTGAGGCAGGGCAGTCGGTTGGTGGAGATATGCAAGGTGGCCGCTGTGACGCTGACTCACGAACAGATGATCGACCTGCTGAGGACGTCGGTCACGGTCAAAGTGGTCATCATCCCTCCATACGAAGAGGGGGGGCCACGCCGGTGCGTTAAACTCTGCATGTTATACTCTTGGAGGCAAAACTAATGAGAGTGGGTCAGATGCAGATGTTGAGGCAGTGGCTGACAGCATAGGAGAGTTAGCAGTAGTGGAGGGACAAGAACAAGCTGGAGTAAGTACAAGATGCTCTTCACTCAAACACACAAAAGCATGGGTGAGATAGTGGCCAGACTCCAGTGTTCTGAGAGGATTTTGTGTGGGAGTGTGTGAAAAGAGGAAGCGAGCAAACAGAGAGAAAGAACGAAGTGTGGTTCGAGAGGAAATCGGCGAAATGAGGCATGCAGACAAGAAAGATGAAGCATTTGTTTAACATGAATTAACAAAATTCTTTTTTTCTTTCTCTCCTTCATATCTAGTCATCTCGTCTCGTTTCCTCTCCTCCCGCAATCTATTTTTTTCCCCTGCTGTTACCCTTTTCCAACCTTTCATCTACACATAAGGCCTTGACTGAAACAGAATAACGAGGCCTTATGAGACTCTGATGTGGTGTTACAGAACAATTACAGAGGTGAAGAAATAACCACAGTCTGTGTGTGTGTTTCTGACTGAGAACCAGGTCTTCTAAATACAGTAATTGTGGCTGGCTGTGTGATCGCATAGTGGTTAGATTTCTTTAATGTTGGAGGCACTTTAATTACACCAAGTTAAATCCCTCTGACACACACACACACACACACACACACACACACACACACACACACACACACACACACACACACACACACACACACACACACACACACACACACACACACACACAGTAATGTGGCATTGGAGCAGCTGATAATTGGAGTCTTGCATTTCACTCTTCCCCTCTCTCTCTGTCGCCCTCCCTCTCTCTGATTCGTTTGCCGTTGTGTGCCAGGCAAGCAGATTGCATGAGATTAAGGCCTGGAATCGGCAGAAGGGGAAAAAAAGGAGACCACAAAAAATAAATAAATAAATAAATGAGTGGAAGTGATTTATTAAAAATGAATCCTTGCGCGAATCAAAAGGACGGTAAAGAGGGAGGGAGGGAGCGAGAGAGAGAGAGAAAGAGAGAAAGGCAGGGTTGAGTGTATTGAGTTAAGCGCTCGGTGAGGACGACGTGTCTCAACACCACCGAGAGTGAGAGAAGTGGGTGGAAGAGAGACAGAGAGACAGAGAGAGAAAGAGAGACAAGAGTTGGAAGTGATTTTCCTTGCCATTCTCCCTTGGCCATGCACATGTGAGATGGACGGATACCGTAGAGAAGAGGTGTGATGTCAGTGGTGTGTTTGACCATGTGAGTGAGTGAGTGAGTGAGTGAGAGTGAGTGAGTGAGCGTGTGTGTGTGTGTGTGTGTGTGCGTGCGTGTATGTTGGGGAGCTCCAGTTGTGTCACCTCAGCCACTGGGAAGGAAGAAACACTGCATGTCAACAGATGTAGGCTCTGCTCGCTCTAAGGTTTGTACTGTCGTGTGTGTGTGTGTGTGTGTGTGTAGTTGCCGATTAATTTTCTGTCGATCAACCAATCATTTAATTAAGTAATCGTCGCAGCTCTACCTCTCTCTACAGTTTTCATTTGATGATGTGTTTATATTCTTGTTGTAGATAGAGTGTATGTGACCAGGCTCTTGAATTAATCTGGGTTAAACATTAAAGGGACAGTACACCCAATTTACAAAAATATATCTTCTCACTTACCTCTAGTAGTATCCAGCCATGCAGAAGTTTTTAGTTTTATTTACCCAGATTTTGAGATATAGATATACACTTTAAGATTTCTGCCTCCAGACCAATGCAGTGGAAGAGAATGGAATTTCATTAATGCTGGAACTATTTTCTGATGAAGATTCCCTATGTATACATATGTTTTCTCTGTAATTTGGGTTAAACCTTCAACAACTTGGATAATTTATTGATTGTTTAAGTCATTTTGAAGCCAGAACAACAAACGTTCTGTGATTCTAGCCTCTCAAATATGAATATTTGCTGTCTTTAAGACTTAAGACTGACAAAACAAGACATTTGAAGACGTCACCATGGTCTCTGGGAAATTGTGATGTTTTATAGACCAAAACAATGAAAATAATTACAGATAAATCGATAATGAAAATAATTAATTGCAGCCTTAATTTGGGTGAAAGGACCCTTTAAGGGATACGTCACATGCTGTCTTCCCCTCTGTTATTTCAGTCTTTGCTGTGTTGTGTTTGTTTCTCTTTAAGTTCTTTTTTTATCCCACTTGTGCCTTGTTTCACCTCACTGTGAATTTCACTTTCATCTCACTTTAACTCTTCACTTTGACACCATTTTCCAACCACCACTGTCGCCCTTCTCTTTTATCCTTTTCTCCCTCTTCCTCCCGGATTTTGTCTCATCTTAAATACATCATGTATGCATATTTGATGCCTCCTGCCCTCCTGTAATAGGCTTTGTGAATAAAATAATGATGTCGTGTGAGGATATCGGGCATTAGGCTACTATGAGAATGAGAACATCTTTAGTTGAGTGTTCTGTTTGTGTCCTCAGCTGAAAAATAAAGATGACAACCCTTCCAGCTGGGAGCTCTCTAAGTGATTTCATAATTAATCAGAATAAATTCTACCTTATCTTTTTTTGAGGCTATTTTCCTCTCATGATGTTTTAATGTTTCTGACGGAGCTAAAAGTGTGCTTGTCTTTTTTATTTAAATTTAAGAACTACCGTTTGATGCTTTTATTGGATTTTTGGAGGGGAAAAAAAACACAATGAATTTTAATTGCAGTATCTGACCTTGTGCATGCATATACGAATCTACTATATATACACTAAGAACTTGAGTGAGAATCTCTTTGATGAGATTAGAGGGCTATCACTTTGTGCACACACACAAATACACTTGACCTCAGTCTCACAGCAGGCAGGATGGAGTCCTGATGTGCCAATAATCAGTTTCCTTTCCTTCCTCCCTCCCTCCCTCCATTGCTGTCAGGGGAGCTCATTAGTGAGCTCTGTTGCATGTCTGCTGTGTGTTTGAGCATCCACAAAGCAAGTTATGAGAGGACGATAATGTGGAGTCTTTCTGAGGAAATTTATCGAGCAGGTTTTACTCCCTGAACTCTGTAAAGAGCCCACAGTTCTGGTTCAGCTGCAGTTTAGGTCTTCAGAGAGGAGGAGCTATTGCTTCTTATCATTGCTTTTTACTGACCCATAGTTCAGGATCAAACACAATAGATGAAGGCTGTGTTGAGGAGACAAAATGGGGGTTTGAGAGGCGAGCGAGAACTTTTAGAGTCAAGCTTTTGATTCACTTGTTGTGCTGGATGTCTTGCGCCCTCTGTCTCTTCAGGGGCTGCACAGAGGAGTATGAGATGAAGACTATGGAGCAGAAGCCAGAACCTGAGCCTCTGGCGGCAGGATACCGACCCTCCCCTCGTCCGACGTGGCGATGGGACAGTCCACCTATTCCTCCAGGGCTCCACAGCGCCCCCAACCCGCAGCGTTGGGCCCCCATGGGTCCCCCACCTCCTCCACTGCCCCGCTCACACAAGGCCCTAATGCCTGTTCCCTACAGAGAGCCCCAGCACCTCAACTCCAAGAGGTGAGACTCAGACTCAATTTCTTTGCATTAATCTCTACAAACTGTACATTTAGTTTTCTAAAATACTACATATGATAATTTTCTTCTTATTGGGATATAACAAGGCAGCAAACATATATTATAGTCACTAAAATAAAATATAAACACATAGACAATCCAAGCTTTTTTTAAAAATACAGTGCATGTGTAAATTATAATAAAAATAATAATAGAGGGGAAAAATAATAAATGTATAAAAATTAAAGTGCATAATGTATAAATAAAACATGATACAACTGTACTATGATAATGTTTGATTTATTAAAAATCAGACAATAAACAAATGAGGATAAGCGTGTGATCTACAGTACATGATCCATCTTCATACTTTCACGAACTTGTCTTGCAGCAGAAGCCTGGTCCCGGACATCGTTATCACCCCCTTTATATCCAATTTAAAATCAATCTCATGTCATACTCATTGGTAGCTGTTTCCATCAGTTGACCAAACAGTCGACCAATCAGAGCTTTTTTAGGTGGGATTAAGAATGGGGGCGTCATGTTCTACATAACTAGATAGCTACAACCATGAAAACTAATGACAGAAAAATGGCAACAAAAATTAGAAAAAGTGGGGGCGAGATGGACGCAGCTGTAAGGGTTTAATGTAAGTCGACTCAGAGAAATAACAGCCCTTAAAGTGGCCTATTTCTTGGATTGTCTTGAGAAACATTAACTGCTCCTAACAGCCACAACTGCAGGTTCTGTGTTTCATTGCATCTTAAAAGATTGTTTTGTCAACTGTTTTTTAGCTTGCAACAGCTGTCTATGTTGTTTTTATTTATTGTTGTAACAGTGTGTTTACGCTACCCTCTTCGCTAGGTCTCCTCTAGATATATTTTTACCTGGAATATAAAATATAAATGAAGTGAATGAATGTTGACTGGATGGATACATCGCTCACTAATGGTTTGGTTGAGGCAAAATAAAACAAATCTCAAACGTGACAACAAAATGAAAGTTCAGTCTTTCAGTATCAGGCTAATGTAGCATATGGAGAAGGTTGTTTTTTCCATCATAATAATAATAATGAAAAAATATTGTAAATCAACCACTTTGCAGAGATGGCCTCCCTGCATGCAGCACTTAATGAGTCATTATAAATCATCAATGCTGAATCAATATTTGACGCTCGAGTTTTCTTAGGGCACAGCTGATACTTTTAATCATGTGCTCTGGAGTAATAAACATCATCAAGCTAACTCACATGTTCTTATTAGTGCACTGTTTCTACGCCTCTTGAATAACCAACCTTCACTTGATTAAATTTGGAAAGTTTTAGTGATAGTAACTGATATTCTGACAATGTATTTGTCTTAAAAAGAGAGAGAAACTTTATGTACTTTGTGTTTTTTTTATTCTACTTGAACAAGACAGATTTTTTAACTTAACTCTCACCAGCACATTAAAATGGGTGCTCCTCTGTCCAAACTAAATATTCAAATTTGTCACGGCTAAGTAGTATAACTGTATGAATGTTGTTGTGTTTTTAACTTTTTTGTTCTCAGTTGCTAACCACACACGTTACTTGGAGCTGGTGTCAAACTGCTTAATAAAAACAGTCGGATCCTGACAGGTTCTAACTGGATCCCTTTTCTTTTTTTTTCCCCAATGTGGTTTCTCGCTAAATTTAGATAAATGGTCTCTTGTGTTGCAGTTGCAGCCTTACTCACACCCCTCACCTCTCTGTGGTGTGTTTGTTTTCTCTCGGTTAACCATTGCCCCCCGTGTGTCCTCCAGGCCAGTGAGCTACCCAGAGAACCACTACAGTCTGTCTCCTGCAGGAGGCGACAGAGTGCTGCCCTACAGAAACCCCTCAGCCAGCTTCTCCTCGCCCTCCTCAGGCCTAGTCGGCCTCTCCACAATGGGGCCACCTGGAATCACACCGGGTCCCTTTGTACGCTACAAACATTCACCCGACAGGTATGTGTGTGTGGTCTTTTGTTCGCTGAGCTCCCCTCCGTCCCTCCTTTGATCTTGTCTGATGTTATGTCTGATGTTACTCACAACAATTATTGTATGTTTTCGAGGCGGATTATATCACTTCAGAAGATAGGCTGAATGATGTGGCATGTTCAGGTCTGCAGTTATGCCTGTATGAACACACTGTCTGCTAGAGGAAGGATCTGTTGTGTGGGTGGCTCGTCCTCACAGTGTGGGGGCTGATAGCATCTCGCTCAACCAGAGGAACGTGTTTTTCTCAACCGCCATCAGGATGCAGAACAGAAACTGAAAAATTCCTGTGTTAGTAAAATGCAAACTGTATTTTTCTTAGGGCTGCGTGTTTTTAGACTGTGTCCTTTACAGTAATCCTCTCATAGTTGATCATGTGTGTTTTCTGATATGTTTTTGGATAGCCTATGAGATGAATAAAGAGATTTACTACAGACATTGGCATGAATGTGTTCAGTAATCACATGCCCTCCGTCCTCCTTGTGATATGTCTCTGTAGATATGGAACAGGACAGCGCCCCCTGCTGCCCTATGAGCCCCACCTCAGTGTGGACATTACCTCTAGTGGAGAGTCTTCCTCAGGTTTCACCAGCCAGGACAGCACCATGGAGCGCTGCAAAACAGGTTCATCACCTTCAAAAATCTACGGGCCCCACATTTTTCCCAATAAGTTGTATACTTGCTGCATTACTTTAAAGCAGCTATAATCAATATTTTTTTATATTAACAATAAGAATAATCTCCCAACTCTAGTTTCTCTCAGCTTTAGCATCTTTCATCTCATTGTTTTGGGTTTACAGCCCAGAACTGAACTGTTCTCATAGCATCGTTTTCAGCTGCAGCAGGAAGTTGATTGAACATTAAGCAGCTAAAGTGCCAGATATTTCCCTCAGGAGTTGGTGAGGAGCAAAAAATTAGTTTACAACTGCAATAACTGATTTTTTTTTATTTTGCCATTTGGCAACAGAGGAATCAAGTTGTAAGCACAACATTAACATAGCTGAAATGGTGAACGTATTTACACATTCAGCAGTCATGTAGAAACATTATCTTTCATTTGGAGTCATGTTTTTGTCCACCTGTTGAATGTAAGTCCAATATTCACTCTTCCTTGCTTCTGTTTTTGGTCTCTGCCAACTTCTGTTTCTACTATGTTACCAGCTGGTCACTAACTGTGTCTGCGTGCTGTTTAGTGCTGAGCAGGTAATGTTCAGTGGGTTTTAAGAGCTTTTTTTTTTGGTTTTTTTTTGTTGAAAACAGGTGCCTGCTGCAGGCAAAAAAAAAACACTATTAAATTGGTAAGAGTGAACAGAAACAGTAAAGTTGCAGCTGGACAATGAGCTGAAACTCATTATAAAGCTCTGGAAAGTCAGCTGAGGCTACAAATTCGAGTTATAACTCTACGCAGGTTCATCACTACGAGCGATCCCTTTCACATTGTTTTCACACTGTCATTTAATACATCACTAAAATATTGATTATAGCCCCTTTACAAAGAGAGTACTTATTAGACTCACATTCATCAGGTGACCAAAAGCATGATTCCAAATACATGCTAATGTTGCTACCTTAAAATGTGATATGTGGCCAAAAAAATCTGTTATTCAGGTTGTGAATGATTCAGACTTTTCTGTCCAACTACAGTTATGTTTTGTAAAGTGTTTCAAAGTGTGTGTATTGCACAGTAGAGCAGATATAACTGAGTGTGATCTAGTGCGTTGGTGTGTGGGGGGAGGTCAGTGTTTAAATGTGCTATAAGTATTTAATCCTCTTTGCCAACCATGGGGGTTCAATGTAATTTGCTTTAATCCTGTGAGTGTCTGTGTGTGTTTTCTGTCTAGAACCCCTCTGGCATGTCCCAGCGTCATCGTCTCGGGGACCGGGTGGTGGAGGGGGGCAGAGGAGAATAACCAGACAGGATGTCCCAGGGAAAGACTCTCCAAACAGACACTCAAAGGTCAGACTTGTCATCACCCCGTCTCATTTGTTAATCTGTCACTTTCTCTGCCTCGTTGCCTCTCAGTCTGACTGTTGTCCTCCCTGTCCTCTGCAGGGTGAGACTCAGTACTCCAGTCACTCCAGCAGTAACACTCTGTCCAGCAACGCCTCCAGCAGCCACAGTGACGAGCGCTGGTTTGACGGAGGTGCTGGAGGAGAGCGAGGAGGAGGCGGCGGTTGCCTGGGCGACCTGGCTGACCCTGACCCCGACCTTCTCAACAAGGGGGGGTCCAATGACAGCGGCATTGACGCCCCAACCCACTACAACAACACACGCCACGGAAACATGTCCAACAACCAGTCCCAAAAGCCCATGCACTGCTCTGTGACCTACAGCGGCATGCAGGAGCTGTCCGTGGGAAGGAGCAGCGGCGGGGGAGAAGCAAGGAGACGAGAGTCTTCACCCATCATACCAGCTGCAGCCAATCAGAACAAAGGGTATCGAACCAGGACATTCCCTCCTCCTGGCTCCAGTGCTGATAAAATGGATGCTTTCAAACCCAGGTAAGCGACCAACTCACTGATGAGGTGCATATTTTATGGCATGTTTTGTGAAGCTAATTTTATCTATCATTAAGCTTAAAAAAAAAAAAACGGGCAGATTCATCCCAGATATGTGCTGGCTCTTATTGTATGAAGAGAATGAATCTTGCATTTTAATGCTACGTACCTTGATTGGTAATAACAAGTTTTGAGAGATCTTTAGTGAATGATCCACCAAGCAGCAGTTATGTACCACCACCAGATCATAGGTCACAACACTATGATACATGAAAATGCGTCTTTAAAGGCTACACGAAGGATTATAGGAGCCTAATCCTTAGGAAACATACAGGTCATCGTGTGATCTCCTCTGCTCTAGGACCCGTCACTGCCACCCCCACATCACAAATGCATGCAGCCATTAAACACACTAACATACAGAGGCTACGGCCACTCTTTGTTGGAGTAAAACAATCTGTGTTTAGAGCTTGAGCGCCATTGACTCTGCTGCTGAAGCCTGTGCCTGGGATGTGCTGCATCATCAGTGTACAATATAATACAGACATACAAATAAAACAGAAGGCTTTAGGACACCAATGCTTCATCCCCAGTAAAGTGTAAAGTTTGGCAAATTGGGTTGTAAACTGTATGGTTTTGTTTTGGTCAGATTGGGTGCTGAACAAATCCTTCTGAGAGGTAAATGGGTCAGTTGAATAATTTCTATGTTTTGATATAATTTTTAATTAGCTTGTTTTGCCGCGGAGAAGAATTGGTTCAGTGGATAGGACGTTTCAGGCCCTGCTTTTGTACTATATAGCACGGCAATGTCGCTGAATTACTTGATAAATGATAATAGTAGTAGTTCAACTCTTGTGCTGTTTACCTTTGTTGTCAATACAGTTGTATCGGCAGTCAGGAATACAGTATCTGCTATGTATATAGCGTTGCTAAATGGACAGCACCAAGACTTTAATTGCATATTCCATGATCGTGGCCTGATCAATGAAGAGGAGGAAAGGAAAATGTGCTCTGCCTAAATAAATAATGCTACACAAAGGGACCAAGCATGGTGCTGTAAAAACACTGAAACCCAGGTCAGCCTTTCTTTAAAAAAAAAAAAAAAACTCGATATTTTGAGTGCAACAACAAATGCTCTTTCTGCGTTCTTTAGTTTACATGTTTATCATGTCTTTATTTGCCAGAGGATATTCCACAAATGTCATTCATTGCATTTTTACTATTTTTTCTTTCTTAATGTCTCAAAATACTACAACTCACTGCGAGCGGATAGGTGTTTTTGTTTTTTCCAAGGCAAAGGGGGTTAACCAAGCGGATATCTCCTATCCCGAAAAATATCGAATAAACTCACTATATTAGATTTCGAGAATGAAAACATTTTTTCAACCGGTCATAAAAACTGAAATCTCCTGTACGTGTGGACAATCGTATGCGTCCTCTCACTTTTACCTACCTTCAGTCTAATTATTCACACCCATGGGCATAATTTCCAACTGGGGAACAGGGAAACATGTCCCTGTAACTCTGCAAAATCCTGTTTTTGTTCCCCTTTCATTGTTCTTGCTTGAGGCTGATTTTCTTACCAAAGTCTCCCTGAACATTTATTCTCTCACTGACCAGCCCCCGTAGTCGAGATGAGAGAAGATAGAGTTGATAAAAATGTTGATACACTTATTACCGTTGCCCCCGGTTATCGCCATGAGCTCACAGCAATAAGTGGAGTGCTTTCTGGAGTTTTTATTGGACTTGGTTTTGCCTCTTAGGCTACCCTACTTTACTGGTGAAGATTGTCTTGGCTGTAAGCAGTCTGAAAAGAATACCTGCTGACCATGAATATTTTTTTTTTTAATCATTTCATCTGTGTTTTTATTTACAGTCCTCCTCCTAAAAAGAAGCTAGAACTGAACATCAGTCAAAATAGGATAGTAAAGCACAGCACTCATTTTAATGAAGATGCAAATACAACATTAACTATCAGAAACAGCCATTAATAGAAAATAAAAATGGATTTAAGCACAGTTACAATGAAGAGCTTTACATAACACTTTTATTTTTTGTTATACTACGGTTATTATGCCTTATTATGTCACGCCCTTGTTCACAACAAGTAGCTATTGACTTTCCGTCAGGGTGTTTGTTTCAGTGAGTGTTAGCAAGCTAAATCCAAACACAGTTGGCTTCCCGTGGCTGTTTGACTATACTGTTGATGATTTGATGCATTAATCACATGTACATCTGTATGTCCATCCGACCTCTCAGGGCCTACACACCACAGGGTTACAAGACTCCGACAGCAGAGAAAGCGCGGCCTGTCCGAGCTGCTACAGCAACACCCACTTCAGCTCAGTTAGGCGCCATCCCTCTGTCCAGCTCCGCCCCCAAGGCCTTATATGGGAAGAGCAGACAAGCCGCCTGGGAGACCGAAGACAACAGCCCGTCGCCGTCAAACAGAACCACGACATCCAGTTCTGACGGCAGCAACAGCAAGAAGTAAGACGGTGACTGAGAGCTTTAAATGATCAGCTCTGATTTAGTGCAGCTCTCCCTGGACAGAAGCATTGTCTTCATGAACTAAGTGGGGGTTGGTTTCAAGGACCTGCCCCTACAGCTTTCATTATGGTCTTGGAGTACCATTGGTTCACGGAGCACACAAAGACTTCAGTCTGTCTCAAGTTACTTGCTGCTAAAATATGACACTATCTCTAGTGGGAAGAAATTCATTATGATATGATATTGAAATGGAGTGAGTTTGCTAGTTCTTCCTTCGCGATGCATCTTCTCCTTATGCAAAATATTATCATACACTAAATTTGCATAGTATCAACCAGTGGTTCCCAACTTTTTGACTTAAAACAAAGCGAGCTCTACTTAGGACCCCTCATCACTGGATGTATATATGATGCATCGGTGGTGATCAATTCATTGAATGTGCTTCGAGCTTTGAAGAGGTAAAATGTTCATGTAATACAACAAAAAAAGGCTACAGGAAAGTATGAAAATATATGCATAACTCTGCTTTCCCTCTACTGTTACCCCTCAAATGTATCCAGTGACCCCTTTGTTGGAGTCTTGCCCCAGAGGTTGGGCACCACTGTTATAAAATAGGATGCTCATGTCATTTCAGCTATAGATTAGTAAGTAATTGTAAACATGGAACATTAATAGAAAACTCATGAGTGCCCTCCGTGTGTGTTTATTTTTGGAAGAGAAAGGCCTAAAACCAGCTACTAAAGTACTGACCTGTAAATGGGCTGGAGGTTACAAATGGTTTGTGTCAATGTGGGGAGACACACGCAAAAGACATGACTAAGAAAATATACACTATCCTTTGTGTTCTTGATGCTCATGTCTCATGTCTCCAGGCAGGTGGATACGAATTCAAAGAACGTTTTTGGACAACCTCGTCTCCGGGCATCACTGAGGGACCTTCGCTCTCCACGACGGACGTATAAGAGCACCATCGAGGACGACCTGAAGAAACTGATCATCATGGACAACCCGGGAGAGGTGCCACAAAGAGATCCAGTGAGGAAGAGACTTGTGGACCATCATGTCGGGCTTCAGTTAACAGTTGTACTTTCATGGACTTGCACACACACAGCTCTGATCTCTCTCACTTTTCTCCCCATAGTCTCCCAGACGAACTCTGCAGCGCACCTTTTCAGATGAGTCACTGTGCAGCGGGCGCAGAGACGCCAGCTTCGCCAACTCTGAGAACCAGACGACTCCTACTGACGTACTGTTCACCTGCACACTGCCCACACGCAGACACGCTGTCTCCTCCAACCATATGCAGAGCAAGAAGGGTGTGTTTACAACAACTGTTGTCATTTTGCATTCAGGCAGGTGGACAAAACTTATGCAAGCAGTGTTGAATCTTCACTGCCAACACTGCGATATTGAGTGTACTAGTTGCCAAGTTTCGTTCTTTGGAGGCCTAAGGAGCTCAGTGGCAGTTTGAAAGCAATCCTGTTGTGATTGTGATGTACAAGGTGTTTGTTGCATTCATAAGTTATGAAGTCTCGTCGTAAGTAGATGCACACCTTTCATGCAGAGGTTTACTTACAGCAGATGTTCTCCCCACCTTTCCCCCAGTGCCTCTGTCTGCGTCAGAGCTGTCTCTTACAGAAGTTAGAGACAAAGTCCCCCCCCTGAGAAGGCTTGATCCTGGACTGATGCCTCTTCCTGACACAGCCTGTGGACTGGAGTGGTCCAGTCTGGTCAACGCTGCTAAAGCCTACGAAGGTGAGGATGGAGACTCTTCAGGATTAGGGTTGTTCAATTCAGGCTCAGTGTGGGGTTCTTAATGTAATGTATGTGGGGTTTTTGTGGATTTTTCTGTTATAGTTTGGAACAAGAAGTGTTGAATTAGCAGCTGCGCTCAAGCAAGGCACTGTTGGGTTGGATGTACTTAAAACTGGCTGAAAGTCTTTACATTTGCACACACATATACACATATAACTGCTTTATATTAACAACCAATGTATCAGATTTATGTGTAGTGTTATTTGTTAATGCTAAACAAATCTAAATTGCACAAAAGTAGACCTGCGCTGTTATAATGAGGATTTGCAAGATTTCGAAAAAAAAGTGGGATTCATTAAATATAATTACCCAGTGTAAAATCCTAAACCCCTGGTGGGTGTGAGATTTATTGTCTGGATGTTGGGGGTTAACTGGTTTCACCATGTCTTGGCACATTGTCACACGACACTCTTGGGAAAGAACGAGGGATCTGTGCGTTCATCTACACCTCGTACCTGATCACCTGCTCCGCTTCCCAGACTCTGTTTCTTTTCCGGGTCTCTTTGCCGACCCTCGTGTCGCCTGCTACCACAAAGACCATCACAGCACAAACAAACACTCTAGACTGAAGCCAACACTTGATCCGTGGCCTTACCTGCTGCCAGGTCCACCTGTGTTTAGTTCTAATTGTGTCACGTATCCCGAGGGACACTTTAGTGAAAAGCCTCGTTTATGCGGCTTTTTTAACGTACGATCGCATGTCTCTGTTGCAGCACAAAGAGCAGTTTCCCTCTTCTCACTGACTGAGCCGCAGGTTGGAGGTCCAGACCTGAGACCAGTCATAAGTCCAGTTCAGTTTCACACTCCTCAGACACCACGGACCACGCCGACCTTCAGCGGGTAGGTCAATTTCACTGCCAAACAGATGGAACAAACTGTATTCGTTGTAAAGTAGGGAAGCTACAGAAGTCTAGAAATTCAACTCCTCTGTATATGTTCCTCGGTTTTGTTATGTCTTCAGGCATTTGTTTTCTTTGTCACTACTGCCACCTTGCGGTGAGTCACTGTCAGAATTTGAACTAAATCCTCAGGTTGTTTACTCCTCTATGCCCTCTCACCAGTAAACAGGTGGTTGTTTGAGTTGTAGTACCAGCTTGTGTGTTCCCAGAGAGGGTGTTTATTCTGCCAGTGAAAAGCAAGATTAAGAAGATATTATTTAAACTGAAGAGCTTTTTTTAGGAAGTTCAAACAGTCATACACAACAATGGATGCACACGTGTCTGCGCGCACACACATGCACACAAACACACAAACACCAGCAAAACCTGTCTTCCTCCATCACCCACGTGTGTGCTGTGTGTGTTTACAGTGACGAGGTGCCCAACGATTTGTCTGGTCGGCTCTACCACCTGGAGGTCATGTTAAAACAGCTGAATAATGATCTGGAGAGAGTGAGAATCTTTTGTTCTTCACAATTAGTTTATTTTTACTTTAATTAAACAGATAGAAGTAGAAAGTCTTAGGCCAGATTTTAACTCAGGACATGATAGTAATGTTATATGCACACACTAAGATGCATCTTTTTTTTTAAAATCATTTAGGTGTGTATATAAATCATATATTTACTGATGTTTGTTCAAGCTACTAAAGAAATCTTCGATGTTACTGTCATTTAAAGGGATAGTTTAGGCAAATTACATATTTTGTTGATTTTTGAAGTGAAAAGAAGTAAATACAAAACTCTGAGCTTGCTACAAAAAGCTTCTGCAAGCTTGTAATGTCCACCAAAGGGAGGGTTACTAAGTACTCACTTACAAGGGCGCCCAGACTTTTGCACTTGCCACAATTATTGTTTAAAAGTTGCAGTGTCTGTTTGCTGCAGGGCTTCTTTTTACTTCTTTTCACTTCAATTTGCCTAAAGGTGCCCAAACCTTTGCAGGAGAAACCGCTAAGCTACTCTGTTCAAAGGTAACAAAATGTGCCTACCAGCACCTCTAAAGCTCACTACTTACTAACAGGTGTTATCTTATTTGTTTAATCCGTAAAAAAATGGAAGTATTAAAAACATCAGGTTGTGGTTTTACAGGGGCTTGTGTGGTGCTGACAGGGGTATTTTTGTTACCTTTGGACAGAGACCAGCCGTTTCTCCCTGCTTCTAGTCTTTATGCTAAGCTAAGCTAACTGTCTTCTGGCTGTAGCATTATATTTAGTGTACAAACTAATAACTCTTGACAAGAAAGAGCATAAAAGTAGTTCTAGTCATTATCCAGTCACACTGAACTGAACAGTCATCATTTCTTTTTTTGTTTCCTTTTTTCCGTCTACCATCAGGAGAAGCAAGATAAAGTCGTTCTGCTCGCAGAAATGGCCAACCTGAGAGAGAACAACCAGCGCTTGCAGGAGGAAAGCCACACAGCCAGTGAGCAGCTGCGCAAGTTCAGCATGTTTTTTACCAACCTCAACAAGACAGGGAGTGACCATGAGGCTCACTCCATAACACACGAAACTGACTCAAAGAGGGAGTGATCAACAGCTGCAGAAGAAGAAGAGGGTGAGAATCAGGCCGGAGGCAGGGCAATTGTGAGAAAAATATTCTTTCGGGAGGCAGAGGTCACGATGATGTTGTTACCTCACTCAGCTTCCACTGGACTGCCTTAAACCAGAGAGAGTTGGAAAAAGACGCTTTTTTTTTTTAAATGCAACACTCCCAGCAGGTCTCAGTGAGCCTGTGCACAGACGAAGCAGAGACCCCCCCTCTCTGTTCTCTGAGCCTGTTTATTTTTATAAACTGAAGTCAAAAAGTCTTATATACTTGTCATATATATATGTATAAATATATATGCTACTATGTCGGAGAGGAGAACCTGACTTTTTTTGAGAAAACTACATCACCTGGAGAGGCCTAATACTGTTCCTGCAGCGAATCAGCCAAAAAATAAATAAGTAAATAAAAATGACAGACTCATTACAGACTGCATCTCCCAGAATGCACTAGAAGTAATGGAAGCTCTACAGACATGGTACTGTAGATAGATGCCTGTGTGGTACAATTCTCCTGTATCAATAATATCTATATTGTACTGATATTGCATAACAGTTGTACTAAAGAGGTATGTGTGTATGTGTGTGTGTAACTGACGGTACAGTGAATACTCTGAAGCATTACTGCACAACACTGTTTGTGCTCAAGGCTAGATGTGTTTTATTACCCTTTGGTTTGTGTGTGTGTATGTGTGTGTGTGTGTGTTAATGTGAGTGTGAGAGAAAGAGGTTGAATGTGATGGTCTGTTAAAAGACAACCGAGTGATGAACAAATTAGTTTACTGTAATATGAAACTTTTGGGCCAAAATATTTTTCTTTCCTCCGTTTACATGGATGAACCGTGGCCCATAGATGTGAAACAAGCCATCAGTGTGTTGAGTGTAAATGCTCGATGTCAGAAACTCAGTGATACCAGTATCATATCTCTAATGTAGTGCGTTGTTTTGAGTTTAATTTTCACTGTTTCTAGTAGTGCCGCATCATCTCAGATCTCAGTCTACTGGGCAATTATTTTAACCTTGAGTCATTAACGCAGTACAGTACTTTTAAATAACCTTTGTTTGTAGTATTTAAAGCAATAGGTGGACATTTTGGGAAGAGTCTACATTTGCTCCAGTTCTGGCTGAGTGTTAGATAAAAGGATTGATACAACTATCACTGTAACCACTTTAACCATTAGAGACGTTAGAATCTAACGTCTTTCTGTTCTGTTATTAGCTTAGCATGAAGTCTGGGAACAGCTACAGCACATCTGTAGGTCAGTGTTTACCACGTTATATCTCCTTTGTTTAATTTCTACAGTTCCTCCATTTTACGTGGTAGAAGTACTAGAAGTATGTTTTACACTAGTAGAAGTAACTGGCCTGGTTGCCTGGCAACAGGTCCCGGTGCTACACCAAATTCTTTGACTCGATTAGGAATTTCTGCTAGCCACTGCAAAGTTTTGTTTTGTTCATCTATAATTAAATGATTTAAAGGTTAAGTCTTCACTCATGACGAGATGTAAACTTTTATTTAAAAAATTATAATGTCATTGCTTCAGTAAGTTACACTTTGCCTACAACTCGAGCCCCATTTTATAGCCTGTATGTTTACATTTTGAAAAATAAAGTACGCCAAATTCGCAATTAGCAGTTCCTGTTAATGCTATGTACCCCTGAAGTACTGACAACTATCACTGAATTACTTTGATACTGTAGAAAACTTAAAAACGTGATGATTCTCAGGCAAGTTCTGGAGTTATAATCAGCGTATTTTTGCTGATTTCTAAGCAGGTTTGGCTGACGTTTATTGTCGTTGGACATTCGAGATAATAGTATCCTCTGAGTGTGTGTGTGTTTCATGCCTGTGTGTTCAGATTGAACTGAGTGATAACAAACTAATTGTTTTGAAAAGCGGAGCAAACTACAATAACCAAACATGGTTATGGACAAACACGAGAGTGGTTTCCATCTTCTCATTTAACTCTCAGCACAAAAGCAAATGTGTATTTTCCCAAAATGTCAAACTATTCCCGTAGCTGCGTTTCCTTTGCGTACTAATCAAAATGAAGCTACGTCACCAGTAATGTGTGCTTATAGAAAACATTTACTGTACATGAAACTCACTGGACAACACTGAAGCTCCTTCATATCACAACCAGTCCGTCTGTGTGTATGAGAGGATTTGTCCCTGTGTTCTGTGATAAACCCAAATGAACACAAGACACTATTTATACTGCTAGCTTGCTTTCTGATATTGTCTACTATATCTATTTTTCATACAGAAATAAGTGTCTGTATTTTTTGGACGCTGGTACTGAATGGACAATACATCCCCGCAGAGGATGAATCCTATCTTCCTGTTTCAGTTCAGTGACTGCTGATGAAATTGTACTAAATTTCTCATCTCCTGCTCTTCCCTGTTGAACAGCTACGTATCACTCATCAGGAGGTTTCCTCCTTTGTCTGACTGGAACTCGCTCAGGTTTCTCAAGATGCTGTTGATAACACTATACCATCAATTAGGGGTGGGCGATAAGACGCATTGCGCTGTGAGACAATTTAAATTTGCCTGCGATCAGAGATTTTGACATATTGTTTATACCATTGTAGTGATCCCTTTTATACTTCTGAGTGTATTAGGTCTTTGGAGGCAAATCAGCTATCAGTTAATTTGCTGGACTAGCCCAAAACAGACAAATATAGACAGTTTCTCAATTGATTTACCATCAAGTTGACTGTATCACTATCTTAATATTAAACCCTATATGCCTTGATAAAGAATTTTTATCCATATCGCCCACTCCTACTCTCAAAATTACTTTCCTTTCACTGACAAAATAGGGAACAAGTGTTGTATTCTGACTCTGAGCTAGACAGAAAACGGCCGCTTATGTCCTGCTTCTCAGCAGCCCATAAAATACAAAGTACTGCATCTGCTTCAGTGTCACCAGCTCCTCATTCTTCTGCAGTCAGTTTTACAGCCTCAAGTCGGGCTGCTGTCATTCCAGTAACATTTATACCTAAACCTGTTGGGACTTTTTTTTTAGCGTTGGGTTCAGAAATGCTACTTTTACCAGTGTGTCATGAACAAATTCAGACTTTAATCGGGTTCAGATACTCCTCAGAAAGCTCCGGTGTTTATTTTAGTTTGGTCATTTTTGAGGTTGTTAGATCAGGCTCTAAGTGACACGCTCCTGTTATTCCTCCAGTAAGAAATCGTTCACTGATGCAGCTTCGCAGGTGTAGCTGTGATTTTAGTATCTGCAAGTCTTAATCTTTAGTTTGCTTTTGTGAAAGGGGCAAGGATTTTTTTTTTAATATATACATTTTTCCTGTTATTTCCTGTTATGTATAATTTTAAGCTATTTATAGCCTACACAATGTTCCCTGTTGAACAAATCAATAATGCATAAAGGTTAATGGTAATTGTATAACTAGGTTTGTTTTTAGATGTTAAATATTTTGATAATTTATTTTTTAACACATTGGCCACTGTTCCAGACAATAGTGAAGATGAGAGGGTACTGTTTTTATCTGTGTATGCTGTTTTACTTTTGATCCCTGTACAAAATTGATTTGTTTGAATCTCTTCTCATTTCTGACGTTGTCTTTCCTCTTTGTGGATCGGTGCATTCTGCATGTGGCAGGGGGTACATGACACGTAGACAAATGTTTGGTTGAGCATTGTTTCCTTTGGGTTGTAATAACTTGTACATTTAAAAGTGTAAATTATGTTTTCATTATTTTATAAAAAATATATTAAAAAATATCAGAACATTTGCAGAATTTCATTCTTTGAAATGTAAAAGGCATTTTTCTTCCCTCTGAAGTAAACAATGGCTGCAATAAATGTTTTTCCTTGTCAAAAAAAAAAAAAAAAAAGTTGTGTATGAAGTAAATGCACATAGAACATAGAGCCCAAGGTGACATCTTCAAATTGGACCAAAAGTTCTAAACCCCAAAATAATGTAGTTTAATGTTCCTTTAAAACCAAAAGGAACAAATCCTCACACTTCATCATTTGTAGCCCTGCACCACTTGCTTTTGCCTCTTGTATCAAATATGTTTTGTTTCCCCAGCACGAACACGATAAAACAACTTGCATATAAACTTTTTATTTTCTATTACAAAGCTGTTTTATTTCAAGCATATTAAATACATTTTGTAGTAAGTATTTGCTGTCTTCCATTGACATCTATGAGTAGACAAAACTTTAATAAAAATTTATTCTATACATTCTGACAAGCTCCCAACATCAGGCACGTCACCAGAGCTTAACCATCAAGTCGGAGCACGCGCATTGAAACAACCTCAAGCTTTCGCAGGTCAGGGTTGTAAGTTAGGGGAGACAGGAAACGTTTAAGATCCACACATGAGGCACTCGTCTCTGTTCTCCAGAGAACAGACCATGGCTGCGGTGTTGCGCTCTATGATCTCCTGCTCCGAGGCTTTGGCCGGCTGCGGCTCCTTCAGCTTCTCCTTGTTGAGGGTGAACTGGATGGGGTTGGCAGCGGGCTTCGTCCTCAGGTAGTACATTCCCGTCTTCAGACCCTGTGGTGAGAGGAAGAAATGAATTTAACACGTGCTGTTGCGTTCACAGTGGTCAGTTGTCATTCATTATCCCCCTGTTCTGATTGGTCCCGTCGGGGTCAACTCACTTGTTTCCAGCCGTAGAAGTGCATGCTGGTCAGTTTGCCGTAGTTGGGCTCAGCGATGTGGATGTTCAGGGACTGGCTCTGGTCGATGAAGGCGCCACGGTCAGCGGCCATCTTCAGAATGGTCTTCTGGGAGATTTCCCACACGGTTTTATACAGCTCCTTCAGATCATCTGGAATCCCATCAATATCCTGTTGAAATTTTAAAAAATAAATAAATAAAAATTGATTATTTAGCGTTTAAATCAGAACCGTCAGCCCCACAACTGAAAGTTATTCAATGTGAATTCACTGAGTCAGTTTAAGAAGAAATGCCAAACGTTAGATGTTTCCAGCTTCTAAAATGCGTCTTCTGCTTTTCCGTCTTTAAATAGTAAACTAAATATTGTAGGGTTTTGGACCGTTAGTATCGACAAACAAACTATTGTAATGTGCCACCGTGGTGGCAATTTCCACCATTTTCTGACATTTTATAGACCAAATGATTAACCGAGAATAATCGGCAGATTATTGATAGAGGCAATCATCACTTGCAGCTCTACAGTGTTTATTTCAGTATTTTAGTAATTTTTTTGGTTAATCACAATTAAGCCTACAACTAATTCTTATTTTCTTAATTGATTAATCTGCCGCTTTTTTTTTAATTCATCTTTTAGTGTTTAAAAATGTCAAGAAAGTGATAAATGTCCATCATAATTTCTCAGACCTATCACTTACTGTCATATGATAAAAGGTAAAAGCAGCAAATCCTCACATCTGAGAAGCTGGAACCAGATGTCTGGCAGCTGTGATGTGTTTAGTTAAGTCTCAGGCTCACATTAAGCGGATTTTTTAAAACCTTTAAATGTAACCACACAAACAAAATAAAGAAAAATCAATATCTTGATAAGACCTATAAAAAAAAAGTTGAATTGCCGTGAATGATGCGACCCGGATGCATTACCTGAATGGATCCATTGTGAGCTATCAGTTGGTTCTTCATCTCCTCGCTCCACAGTCCTCTTTCTGTCAGATCTTTGAGCAGGTGAGGATTCACGATCTGGAACTCTCCGGAGAGGACCCTGCGGGTGTAGATGTTGCTGGTGTAGGCCTCAATAGACTCGTTGTTGCCCAGGATCTGGGCGGTGGAGGCTGTGGGCATCGGGGCCAGCAGCAGGCTGTTCCTCACGCCATGCTTGGCGATCTTCTCCTTCAGCAGCTTCCAGTCCCACAGGTCGGTGGGCGTCTTGTCCCACATGTCGTACTGGAGGACGCCCTTGCTGACCGGAGAGCCTTCGTACGTCTCGTAGGGGCCGAGCTCGGAGGCCAGCTCGCAGCTCGCCTCCAGGGCAGCGTAGTAGATGGTCTCAAAGATCTGGATGTTCAACAGCTGAGCTTCGGGGCTTTCAAAGGGGAAACGCATCAGGATGAAGGCATCTGCCAAACCCTGGACACCGATTCCAATTGGCCTGTGACGCTTGTTGGACTTCTCAGCTTCAGGCACTGGATAGTAGTTAATGTCTATGATCTTGTTCAGGTTTTTGACGATTACTTTGGTCACGTATTCCAGTTTTTTAAAGTCAAAAGTCCGCTCAGGGGTGACGTACATGTTGAGAGCGATGGACGCCAGATTACAGACCGCTACCTCATCCTGGCTGGTGTATTCAACGATTTCTGTGCAGAGGTTGCTGGACTTGATGGTGCCCAGGTTCTGCTGGTTGCTCTTCCTGTTGCAGGCGTCTTTGTACAGCATGTACGGCGTACCGGTTTCTGTCTGGGACTCAATAATGGCATACCACAGCTGCTGAGCCTTCACCACTCGCTTGACCCTCCCCTCCTTCTCATATTTGGTATAGAGCTCCTCAAACTCCTCCCCCCAGCACTCGTCCAGCCCGGGGCACTCGTTCGGACACATCAGAGACCAGTCTTGGTTGCTCTCCACTCTCTTCATGAACAAGTCGGGGATCCACAGGGCGTAGAAAAGATCCCTGGCTCTTTGCTCTTCCTTCCCAGTGTTCTTCTTCAGCTCCAGGAAGTCGAACACATCGAAGTGCCAGGGCTCCAGGTACATGGCGAAGGCTCCGGGTCTCTTGTTGCCGCCCTGGTCGACGTAACGCGCCGTGTTGTTGTAGACTCTCAGCATGGGGACCAGTCCGTTGGAGTTGCCGTTGGTGCCAGCGATGTAGCTCCCCGTCGATCTGATGCAGCTAACCGCCACACCGATTCCTCCGGCCGATTTGGAGATGAGGGCGCACTGCTTCAGCGTGTCATAAATGCCTTCAATGCTGTCGTCCTTCATGGCGAGCAGGAAGCAGCTGGACAGCTGTGGCCTGTTAGTTCCAGCATTGAAGAGCGTAGGAGAGGCATGGGTGAACCACTTCTCTGACAGCAGGTTGTAGGTCTCAATGGCCGCTTCGATGTCCGTTCTGTGGATGCCAACAGCCACTCTCATTAGCATGTGCTGCGGCCGCTCGGCCACTTTGCTGTTGATCTTCAACAGGTAGGAGCGCTCCAGAGTCTTGAAGCCGAAGAAGTTGTAGGAGAAGTCTCTGTCGTAAATGATGGCCGAGTTGAGACGGTCTTTGTTCTCAAGGACAATGTCGAGGGTCGCCTTGGAGATCATGGGGGAGTGGCATTTATTCAGAGGGTTGACATAGTTGTACAGGTCCTCCATCACGTCGCTGAACACTTTCTTTGTCTCTTTGTGCAGGTTGGAGACAGCGATCCGTGCAGCAAGGATGGCGTAGTCAGGGTGTTTAGTTGTGAGAGTGGCGGCGATCTCTGCGGCCAGCGTGTCGAGCTCCACAGTGGTGACGCCGTTGTACAAACCCTGGATCACCTTCATCGTAATCTGGGCCGGGTCCACAAAGTCAGAGTTCAGCCCGTAGCAAAGCTTCTGGATACGAGAGGTGATTTTGTCGAACATGACGCGCTCTTGGCGTCCATCTGGGAGAGAATAAAAAAACAAACACAAAGTATAAATCACCACTATCATAAGTTTTCAATCAGCAAAATTTACATTCAAATCAGTAAAGATAAAACTAATAGCTGGTTGAAAAAAAAAAAGTATAATTCAGGACAAATCCAGTGAGATCCAAGTCTGGACTGTTTTTTGTCAAACAGGATTTTTCATCACTTTTCATCTACAACTCAGTTTTTTTTTTTAAAAACGAAAATATTAGTAAACCTCTTACATTTTTTTTTACTCGCTGTAGTTTTGCATCTTTTGTCACCACATTGAAGTTAAATATCTTTTTGCATCATTTTACCGCATAACGTCTCGGAGGTTTCCTGCTCAGGCGACATTAAAACGCGCGTTAACAGGTCAAGTTTGGTCGCTTAGAGACGCAATATTTTCATGGGTTAACGACAAACTTCACGGCGTTAACGTGCCTTTTCTGGCTGTGGCCAATGAGGGACCTCGAACCAGGGCACTTACAAACTATTCATGAGGAGGGTTGAGTCAATGGTGTCCCAACGGCAACGCAAGGAAAGCACGTTGTGCACAAATGACTGATGTGGGCGTATACGCGCGGGCACACTAGGAAAGGAGGAAATGAGGAAGGAAATGAGATGTATGTAATGTGAGCCAGGGTAGTGGTTTACAAGAATCTAATTTTAAGTTTCGGGGGGGGGGTGCAGAAGAAGGCCAATCCAATTTTTTTTTTTTTTCCCCCCTGGAGAAATGTTGTGATGCGTATGTAGCCAACTGCTACGTACACACCAAAACATTACAGCTTCATCGATATCCACGTTAAAAGATCAGGTATACAGCGTCACACACGGCCGCTCGCTCGCCTTCATTCACGGGTGCCACAGACGTGTGAAAGTGCATAGCGACACCTAGTGGTAGGAGTGGTAACATCGAAGGCGGAAAGATTTGAAATGTTTTGACGTTGATGTTGAAATTGAATGGGATAAACGGCGTAGCGTCGCGATAAAGCTAACTGCCGGCAGAGGTGTGAGCCATAGCTCAGCCCTCATATTTTGGGGGTCGTGAGCTCCAGGCACTTTTTCGGCTGGGAACGGCAACGGCCGAAAGTCGCTGTGCCTCGGACTTTCTATTAGACGAGAACAAAACAGCCCGTTGGCCGAGACGGGTATTTGCGTGTTAACACGCCTAAATGAAACTAATCACTAATCGGCATTTATTCAGTCATAACCACACCGAGATTCGCAGTGACACTGAGTTAGGACCGTGTAACTTAGATTTTTGGCGCCAATCATGACAATGGCTCAACCTGGCTGAGTCCATAAACAATGACTAAAATACAAGACCGGAAGCAGACGGACTCAGAAATTACTTTTTAAAAATCGGTTGGTCATACACCTGACGCTGGCTCATTAACTCAAGCGCGGAGTCTCGGTTGCGTGATGTAACACCTGATCCTAACACCGGTAGAGCCACATTATTGACAGATAGCAGTGAAGCTAGCCGAGGCCCGGCCGACTCCGCTCCATGACAACAAGATCAACACCTCACCTCGCTTGATCACATGCATGCTGGTGCGTTCTGGTGTTCCTCGTCCTCCGAGAAAACAGCAGCTCTCCGGCTTACACGTTTAACCTCTCCTCGGTGTCGCGGTGTGCGGCTGTACACGACCTCCGTTCAGACTCTCGGGAGAACGCGCGAACGACTCCCGAACTCCCCGCTAACGTCGTATTTGTACGGAAGACGTCACGGGTGACCGCAAAGGTGGACAGGCTGTTTGACCAATCAGCAGCAAGAGAACGCGGGCCTCTATGTCTGAGGACCAATCGAAAGGGTTTAGAATGTCATCTTCCTTTTCCGTTCTTCAAATCTGGCGGGATTGAAAAGTAGGTCATGTAACTACCAGGATTTGATGTACAGCAGCAAATGTAGGTATTCAAGGGAATGAAACAAGTAGACCAGCCTGCAAAAAAATAAAAAATAAATTAAAAAAAAAAAAAAAAGACTAATCAAGTAAAGTTGGTAATATAATAAGTAAAGCAGAAGCCAAATATTTAATCTGGAGCAAAATCAGGATGCAAACAGAAGTTATGGGGTGAAGATCTTAAAGGGAGACATCAACTCCAGCAAGAATCAGGAGTGGAAAGGTCCGAGGTGGGAAGGCTGGAAAGAGGAGTGTCGGATCAGGACACACTGAGCTAAATTCAGCTCTGTGCCCCTTTGGAAAGCATCTGAGCAGAAACTGGGATGAGGCTGCTCATGTTGGTCTAGGCGTTAAACCACTGGACCTTAAAACCATCCTCACAGACTGCCCTGGAAATTCAGTTTTGAGACGTGTCTTCACATGCCACAGATAGCAAGGATGTGTTAATTCCGTAACACTACAGTAGGTGGCGATAATGCTCCACTTGGTTGCAATTCGCCCTTAAAATAAGAAAAAGAAGAACTTTGTTGTGATGCAAGATGACATTACCCTTCACATGAGGCAGAAGAGTGTGTGCAATTTATATTCTTGCACATCTGTATATGCTGGTTTGCATCCGTCATCTCTGGAATATATTACAAATACTCCCCCAGGCAAAGCATCAGTTCAGACATTTAGTCTTGCAAACTAAAGCGAGCCAGGGAACAGAAGGAAGAGAATGATGCAATGGTTTGGATGGGTGTGGAAAAGAACAGTAAGTTGAAGAAAACAAGTTTTTTTTAGTACGTAGTTTATTATTGCACTTCCTGCAGTTTTTTTCAGTTGAAGGCAGAAGTTTCGGCGCCCCTGGGGCAAAGTACACATTTTGGTGATTTTATATCTATGAAAACTTTAGTGGAGTAAAAAGTACAATATTTGCCTCTGAAGTGAAGTGGAGTAGAGGTATAAAATAGCATAGAATGGAAATACTCAGGTAAGGCGGAAGTACCTCAAAACATGAGTAAATGTACTTTGTTACTTTCCACCACTGCTAGCATCTTAATTTTATACTGAATTTTTTTACTATTCAACATACATTTATTTTCATTTTAAAACCCTTAGTAACATATAACGTATATGGAGTTAGTTTTTAAGAATCAAGTTTAATTTGGAGTGTAATGAATGTGCATCTTTTTTTACACCTCTAATAGCAACAAAACCTTCTGGGGAAAAGATTATTTAGCTAGTTGGCCACCAAAAATGTTACTCCTGAAATTCAGTATGGCGATAATATCAAAATTAGGCTCTTCCTGCAGCGCAGAGGTTTGAAGTCTTTATCTAATAACTTTGTGGTAATAGCAAAATTCTTTACACATAAATGTACATATTTCAAGGTCTCTCCAATGTGTTCAGGTTTTGAAAATGATTTGAAATTTTATTTCAAATTTTTACTCTAAATTTTTTTTGCTGTATTTATAATTTTATAATTTTGTTCTAAATTTTATTTTTTTATTGTACTGATATTGTTAAATAAAATTATTTACTTACTTTTCATGTATTCATTTTATACGTTTCTGCTGCTTGTGTTTTATAAAGATGCAATGCCTGTATGTTAATGTTGGGATGTTGGAAGTGGTAATAACCAAAGTAATAATAATGATAATAAGAAGAATAATCATAATAATAAGAATAATTAAGACTGCAAGGTTTATTTTCATTATCAATTAACTGCTGATTATTATGATTATTATGCTGATTATTCTTAATTACAGACCAAGATAATCTTCACCTGTCTTGTTTTGTCTGACCAACCGTCCAAGACCCAAATATATAGTTAGAATATGTATATCTAGAGGGAGAGAGAGAAATATATAGTTTTATATGTTGTATAGCCTTGTGATACATACATATATATACTAATATACATATATATATATATATATATATATATATATATATACACACACATATATATATATATATATATATACACACACACATATACATATATATACACACATACATATATATACACACACATATATATATATATATATATATATATATATATATACACATATAGCAAGTGTTTGGCATTTTCATTTAAAAAATGACTGAAACTTTAAAAAGTCTATTATCAAAATAGTTGAGGAAAATTTTCTGGCGGGCGACTAATCGTCCCAGCTCTAATAATCATTTTTTTAGAAACTTTTTTTAAACTGTAGTTTATACTCCCATTCGATAGGTGGCGTTAGTGAACCACAACGCTGTTTTTCAACCACAATAAAAACACACTTGATCAGAGACTACGGAGATGTCCCGTGATGAGAGGGTGTAAATTTTGTACATTTTTATATGGAGTTCTGCACCAGAGGAGTTACGACAACTTTGCTGCATGGTCACTTTGTTTCAGTTTTTTCTCATTAGTAGCTGTTACTGGATGAAAATGAGTTTAACGCAGCAGTGAGGAGAAGCCAGAGATCGACAGAATAAGTCTCATTTTGTGTAAATGTATCCTGGACTTACTGGATCAAAGCAGCGCTACAGTCAGCCATCCTGAAAGGAAACTGGGCTGCTGGAGTCGCCCCGAAGACTGGGACCACGAAAGACAGACTTTCAAAAGCGAAGGATGGGTGATTATGTTGAAACGGGGCTACAGACTGTTGCAAGACAGCTTTTTTCCCCCGAGTCTGCTTCAGTTTAGCGTCCCCCTCGACTTCCTGTGTGAATCTGGCTCCTGCATTGCTCCACAAGTCAGTTTCCACACGTCACCCTTAGGACAGCCTGAGCGACGGTAAAGAGTCACTGTATCTCCGGTCATGTCCAGGTCCAGTCGGCGGTACAAGCCTCTGCAGCAGAGCAATGGCAGCGGCTCTTTCGCCAGCTGTGACCGGGTCCGGATGCCCCGGGCCCGCATACTGCTGCTCTGTCTCCTCGGGGTTCTGTTGCTGGCGGTGGTGCTGGGACTCTACCTGTCCAACGACACCACCGGTGGACATGTGAACCGCATGCCCGCTGCGGACCTGACCAAAGACAGGGTAAGAGTTGGGCCAGGAAAATAAACACACGCTCTAAAACAGGAGTAGACCTCAAACATGTTGCAATGTCTGGATATAACATCTGACAATAACCGGATTCAGTGGTGGTAGGTGCATTTACTGAAGAACTGCACTTTTGTGTTTCTATTTTCTCTCGCCTTATCCCTCTACTCAACTACATTCCAGAGAAAAATATTGTACTTTTTACTCCACTACATTTATTTTAAAGCTATACTAGTTACTTTGAGTATCAAGGTTTAACATAAAGACTATATGGCCAGATTATAAAAGATGATGCATTGTTATATATTAAACTGCCCAACAGTATATATTGCAGTTAAGCCTACTTTCACCTGCTACAATATAAAATACTACATACAATCATGCATCTGTAATAATCCAGTCATATAAAATCACGGTGACAATGGTTGTGTCTTAATAATAATAAAAGGTTTATTTGTCAAGCACTAAGTAAAAGGTTCTCTAAACCCCATTTGACAAAAAAAAAAAAAAGATGCATTAATAGAATTAACCATGCAGAAACTAGTGAAAACATACAAGATAATAATTTAAAATATGCAATTTATGAGGCATAAGATGTCAAGCATAAAAGGAATAAGAAAAAATTCATATGTGGATCGACAAAGATTAATTTTAAGTGATTTAGAAGAAGATTTAGATTGTTATTTTCCTCGACAGTTCTTTCTCCCTCTGTACTGTTTAATGCTGTAACCATTAGTTGATCATTTGATTAGTCGGTCCACAGAAAATTAATCGTTGACTATTTTGATGACTGATTAAGTGTCTATGCAAATCATGTAGCAAAAATTGCCAACCATTCTCTTGCTCCAGCTTCTCCAGTGTGAGCCTATGCTGCTTTTTCTCTGTTTTATACCGTATTACCCTGAATTCAGTGTATTTGGGTTGGTGGGTCAAAATAGGCAATGTGAATACGGCAGCCTGGCCTGTGGGAAAGCGTGAAGTCGGCGACATTTTTCAGCATTTCCTGTCATTTTGTAGCCTAAATGATGTCTCGAGAGAATTGTTGACAAATTACTCGATTGTGAACATAGTTGTTGTTTGCAGCCCAAACACTAATACTCTGCTGTTTGTTTATTTTGGCTCCATCAAAGGGTTTGAAAGAGAGCAGGAGTGACAATATTCACCCAGCAACTTACAGCCGCTGTAGCTGCCCAGGTGTGCCATTACGCACTGATCACCTGGCTCGCTCCAACAGGGATGGAGCGAGGGATGTTGTTCATCCGCCCCTGGACTGTTATCCTTAGCTTTTTAGCTGAGTCAGTCTCATTCATATGGCCTAACATCAGAGGTCACAATATGCCTCAAAGTAGTTTACAATCTGTTCAACATCAGGACTGGAGCTGCAACCACACGTTATTTTTATTATCGATTCATTTGCCCATTATCTTCTCAAGTTAATCGTTTTGTCTATAAAAATGTCTGAAAATAGTGAACATTGGCCGTCACAGTTTCCCAGAGCCTGGAATAACGTATCCAACCGACAGTCCAAAAGCCAATGAAATGCAGCTTTTCATTGTATATAATAAAGAAAAGCATCAGATCTTGAAGTTTGACAAGGTGGAACCTGGAATTGTTGATTTTCTTTCTTCTTTTTTTTCTCAAAGTGATTGCAACAATTAATCAAGTGTCAAAATAGTTTCTGAATAAATTTCTGTCAACCAACTTATCAATTAAATGACTGGAATAAATCCTTGATTGAGATAAGCACAAACTCCACAAAATAAAACCTTAAAGAGGGACAAAAGGGAGAAACTTCAGGAAGAGAAACAGAGGATGTTTACAGAGTATACAGATATAACAGTCATAACATGAAGTAACAGAATGACAGCATTAGGTAAATGAGAACCAAATATATGTGAAGTATATGGATCAGAGAAGACGTCAAACAATTCTGCACCATAAAGACCTGGAAAGAGGACAGACCCTTACTTTTCATTTTCCCCGCTGGTACTAGACCTCTTGCCTAATTGTTTGTTCACAGAACACACTGTTTCTTTTCCCACTTCTGCTTTTTTCATTTAGTGATATTGTCATCTCTCCTCCAGTTGTCTCACAAACCCAGTAAGTGCTCTCCAGCTCAAATCCGCCGCCTGGCCTCTCAGGTGGACGGGACTCGTCTGTGGGAGGCTCACCTCAGGCCCATCCTGATAGAGAGGCTCCCGGGGACACAAGGCAGCCTGGCTGTGCAGCAGGTGTGTGTAAAACTTCAATAGTTTCCTCTTCCGTGCACGTTGTCTCACTTTTTTTTCCCCCTCCATCGTCTTTAATCCAGCCTCTCTTGCTCTACTTCAGCACATCACCTCCACCTTGTCCTTGCTTTCTGCTGGCTGGTCCATTGACCTAGACTCTTTCCAGTCCCGAACCCCTCGAGGCCAGGTCACCTTCACTAATATTGTTGCCACCCTGGACCCTTCAGCCCCCCGGAGGCTGCTCCTGGCCTGCCACTATGACTCCAAGGTCCTGCCTCCAGACCCCCGGGCCCCAGAGAAGGTGTTTCTCGGGGCCAGTGACTCGGCGGTTCCCTGTGCTATGATCCTGGAGCTTGCCACTTCTCTGGATGCCCAGCTAAAATCATTTAAACAGCAGGTGTGTGTTTGGTTGTGTTGTCTTACATGTGTATTGACATGCTGGCAGTTAGACCAGATGCTGACAGGATTAGTTTCCTATTTGTTTCATACTTTCCTGTGTTCCTTCCGATGACAAAGAGTAAGGACTGATACTGATGCTGACAAGAGTATTTTCTTTCCTTTTTTTTTTTTTCTTATAGCCTCATTCTGTCCCTCTGTCCCTAAGGCTGCAGTAAAGGATACAAAATGCTGACTCTAGCACCCTGTATTGAGTGCAGCAGTCATCTGTATATATAGTAGTGTCTCCCCATAGGCGGTGCTATACGTAGTTACTGTAGGAATACGCACATACTTGCACACACACACTGCGACAACACTGCAGAAAGAGTAACTGGCCTCAGTTGCGGCTTTTTGTAGAGTGCATTTCGATTTGATTCCCTTTCTTCTCTTAGAAACTTCCAGTCTCTCTTCAGCTTGTGTTTTTCGACGGCGAGGAGTCATTTGAAGAGTGGACCGCCACAGACTCGCTGTACGGCTCTCGCCACCTGGCTGAGCGCATGGCCAACACGCCTCACCCCGCGGGCTCCTCGCACTCCACCATGCTCCAGGCCGTGGTGAGGAAACAGAGGCTGAAGCTGCTACAGAAATACATGGCCTGTACGGTCGTCCTCACATCCAGATCCAGACACGTGCTAAATTATGTATGAGAAGGCCGAATTTAGCAGAAACACGGCCCATTTTAAACTTAACAATAGCTGGAGCTCGGTCATGTTTAATGGGCAAAATGTAATTACTGCTTTGTCTCTCACATAGTCGTGTACCTTAACAGTACTGTTTCTGTGTGTTATGTGTATTTTCTTCACATCTAATCAACATGTAATGTACCACGAGTAAAAGGAAACCTGATATTGAGTAGCCATTTCCAGCTACTGACTGTGAACTCTCTCTCCCTAGGACCTCTTTGTGCTGCTCGACCTGCTCGGTGGTCCTGATCCACTGATTGCGAATCACTTCGATAACACGGCTCGCTGGTTTGACCGCCTGATTGCAGCAGGTAAGCGCCGGCTGTAACTTTTTCATGAATATTTCAATCCCTCTCTGTTGTATGCCTAACCTCTGCCTTCACCCCTTGTTATCAGAGAAGAGACTCCATCGACAGGGCCTTTTGACATCTCACCCCTCAGAGCAGACGTATTTTAGGAAGGATGTGTATCTTGGACCTGTGCAGGACGACCACATCCCCTTCCTTCACAAAGGTGAGTGATAAACACTATGTGCCTTTCAGTCCACCTGTTTTGTATTCACATTTCCAATTCAAACCGGGATGGAAACAGCAGATCGGTGTGGAGCGACACAGAATGCTGCTGTGTTCGACCGCTTCAGTTTTCCCCACACCACTCGCCTTTTCCGTTCAATACACTGGCTTCCCTTTTGCAGCTCGAGTTCAGTTCAGGACCCTGGTGCTAGCGTGCAGGGTACCGAAGGGAACTGCTCCCTCCTATCCTCAAGCCATGGTTAAACCCTGCACTCATGACTCTTCTGCTTCCTGACCGTACACTTGGGGAGTAAACTCCCAGCTGAAGTCAGGATGGCAGAGTCACTGCCCATCTTCCGCCACGGGCTTTTTTCAAGCTACACAACACGTTTCATTTCGTAAAAGACCTTTAAGCACTTGTACTGTAGCAGTAAACACATTGTAAGTTGTTTGTTTGCACATTTTCGATGACATTGCCTTTTTTTGTAATTTTTTTGAACGTTTTTTACATTTTGACATAATACTCTTATATATTCTGTTAACTAGTACCCTAGAAAATGCCAGATTTGTCTTGTTTTTCTTTGGACATTATTTACCCCGGCCATCAAATTTTGAAAAGAAGCAGTCTCCGTCATAAGTTTAAGCCTTTCTGTACGCTATGGTCTATGCGGACTTCCATTTACGTAAAATAAGCCTGACTGCTACAATAAAACCTTTTACTGCCGGTCCAAACTCTGCTTTAGTAAGCCCTGGTGGCATGAGAGAGTTATCCTCTAACAGACGCAGCTTTGGGAATTCTGGTAGAGGCTGTTTTAGCCAATCTTCAAGGTTTTTTATTACCTCTTTCCCAAAAAAAGGGAATAGCAAGGAAAATCCCTCAGAACACGTAGAAATGTGCTTGCTACATTTCCTAAATTTATTGTCTTGGGTTAAGCCTATTTTAACCAATTTCATGGGTGTGAAATTATATTTATGTACATTTTATAGTGGATGAACTTCTTGCTTACCTTGTAGCCCATCATCCATCCTTTGAGATCACATCCTGCCATAAGTCGTCCCTAATGTCACTGTCAAGATCCCATTGCCATATTAATCTCAGGTTTTCACATACTCTACTTTGAGTATTTGAGATTTTTTTAATAAAATACTGATTCAGAGTGTATAATACTGCAATAAGTTTCCATGGACAAAACCGTCTGCCAACTCAGTGTTATGTAATGTAAAATTGTCACATGGATGTGTTATAATGTTTGTGATTGTTTCCCTCCCTTTCTATTAACACACTGATGACTAGGTCCAGACATGCTTGGCCAAACGTAATGTGCGTCCTTCGAAATGAGATTTAAATCGGCTTTGCTGTAGGGCACCCACCAGCAATTATTTTTGTTATCAATTAATAACCAATTTTTTTTTTCCGTTAATTATTTTGCTGATAAATTGCCTGAAAAAACTGACAAATATTCACTTTTCCACAGCCCAAGGTGATGTCTTAGGATGTCTTGTTTTGTCTGAGAGGCAGTCCGAAATTCAAAGATATTCAGTTTAGAGCTTCAACATTTAGTCGATTAATCGATTAGTCAGTTATCAGAGAACTAATCTGCAACTATTTTGATAATTTGTTAATAATTTAAGTCATTTTTCAAGCAAATATGCAAAACATTCTCTTGTTTTACCTTCTCAATTGTGAGGTTTTGCTTATTTTATTTTAAACATATGACAATAAATTGAGTAGTAGTAGTAGTCGGACTAAACGTGTACATTTAAGACATCACAGTGGGCTTGGAGAAATTGTAAACAGCTTTTTTTCACACTTAACAACTACTAGATTAAGCAGGAAAATAACTGGCAGATTAATTGATAATGAAAATAATCATTAGCTGCAGCCTGAATTCAGGTTGCTTTCATGTATGACAAAGAAAAGCATCAAATCATGGTGTTGAAGAAGCTGGAACCAGTAAATGTTTGGCATTTTTGCTTAAAAAAATACTAAAACAATGATTTAGTTATCAAAGTAACTGCTGATAAATTTTCTGTTGATCAACAAATTGATTAATCAACTAACCGATGCTGCCTCACTTTCCTGATGAAAACATTTAAGAAAATTTGTTGCTTGAGTCTGCAAAACTGATATATATGTCACAAGTATTATAACACATCCTGTCAGTCGTCATCACTACCTTCCTCTTTCCTCTCCATCCGTCAATACAGGTGTCCCTGTGCTTCATGTCATTGCCACTCCCTTCCCACAGTTCTGGCATACGCTGGACGACACAGAGGAGAACATGCACCGTCCCACCGTAGAGAACCTGACCAAGGTCATGGCTGTGTTTCTGGCTGAATACCTGGGCTTCTGAGCACAAAACGCAAACGTTGTGGTGAAGGTCCACACAGCTGTCCCCCGAAAAGCTCTGCTCGGTTTTACCCTGTACTGCAGTACTGGTTACGTATAAATGACCAAGTGCAAAAGAGGAAACCCCAGTGAAATAAACTAAACTGAACTGGGATACCAGCTGAACTTTACCAAAGACTTACCCCTGCTTAATTGTCCGGTCTCCTTGGTTTCATGTAACAGATCGGTTGGAGACCCTTATCCAAATGTCTGGGCAAGTGAAGTGGACAAAGATCATTAATTAAAATATTATTGTGATGGCTAATGAGCATGGTACCTGAGGAGCAGCTGAGAAGTAAGTTTGTAATTTCAAAAGCACTCGAAAATAATATATTTGCTTCATTCCTGTGGAAAAAAACAAAAAAAACCCCAAAAACAATCATAGCCTTATCCGTTATTTACCCCGTTAATATGATCGAGATGCACTACTGTCTTCTTAAAGACAGACTTCACAATCAGAGCTGTAGTGAACACTGTTCATACAGTGACGATGGTGAGCGACAGCTATGTCTTATCTGTGAATAATTCTCTTTAACTTCACTGGAGTGAAGATCCTCTTGGCCTTACAACCTGCTGTTATTAATTGCTAACTATAATATATGGTTGTAATGCACTGTTTGTGTCATTGTAATGATATTAGAGTGAAAATCCAACAAATGTGCTTTCAAACCATGAGAAAGGTGTAGCGAAAAGTCTGCAATAAAATTGAAATGGTTTATTCAGTTTTTCTCTCAAAATTTGATGCACCTTTGGGAAGTCCAATACACTGAAAAACGCTGTTACTAGAAAAATTCTGTAATTTCTAGATACGGTATTTGCAGGAAAATTTTACCAGCATATTCCCATCTTATCATCCCTTTAACTAGTCGAAAAACCTGATCGTTGTAAATGTCTTGACACCAGGAAGGAATGTAGTATTTAAGGATGAGTGAGAGACACTCTGAAAGTGTGGAGATCCACCGCAGCGCTTTACAGCACATCTGTGAACCGGTATGCTGAATTTAATCCAGCCATATGTCGTTAACTTTTACTGTCTGTCTTGTATTGTGTTCTATATATGTTTATGTCTGCTGAGTCATGTTTTGGTAATAAAACTTTTACTTGCAAAATGTTTGTTTTACTGACACCAGAAAAGAAACTCTCAACTCAAGAAGGAGCAAAACATTGTATTACAAATATACTTGTCAAAAAGAAACAACCGTGTAAGAAATGTGACACATCTGAAAGGCTGTCTTAGATGGGGCCTCCACCAATATGACGTAGAGGAAGTGGAAGGTGGAAGAGGGGTGGAGGCGGAGGGCGGCTGTAAAGGGGTTGCGGACTGCCTGGAGGTGAAAGGCCACAATCAGAGGAGGGGTAGACTTCTCCTGAGGGTCCTCCAGAGCCAGCTGTTTGGAAACTGAAATGAAATATATATGACACCACACTGTTAATTATTACTTCATGTCCTAATTTGACCACAAGAGGGTGCTGTTATTCTATGTACAAACAAAATAAAAGTACCAATTCTACACTCAGCTGGCAGATTATTAGGAACACCTAGTTAAAAAGAAGTTAAATTGTATTGCGCTTTCCTGACAGGTACTTCTATTTCCTTTTTTCTTTTTTTGTACACAGACTCCCGCAACAAGATGGAGTTGATCTTGTACTTTGGGGGGGGTCTTCCGTCTGGATCGCTTGATTGTAACTAATCACTTCTGATTGGCTAATGAAGTCATTTGTCATATCGCTCCGCGGTCAGAAAACACGGTGGGTTTGATCGATTTCTTATCAAATTCGACGTAAACTCCAGCCTTTACTCTCTAAACTCAAACAAATATACAGGTGATTTTGTCTACTACTGATTTTAAGTAAACAACACATCATGTTTATGGCTCGAGACTGTCGTTAAACGCCAAGCTAGTTCTTGTCTCCGTGTATCCATCCGTGTCTTGTGGTTGCGGTGAGTCCAGCTACCTCGCGTGTCTCTTGTCAGGTCACGCAATCTCAAAAATCGTCTTTAAAATGACTTGCTGTTGAACAGGACAGCGCTAAATTATTAAAACGAGGCGGCTCCCGGGAGAGCGACCCGCTGCCCCCTGACTGACCCGGCAACGTCGGTCGTCCTGTCCCTCTGCCTGCGGTTCTTGAACCAGTTGCTGACCTGTGTGGGTGTCAGGCCGGTGGCTGCCGCCAGCTCCCGCTTCTCCCGGGTCGAGGGATACGGTTTGTGAAGGTACCAATCCCGGAGTACGTTCCGTGATTTTTCCTGTTAGAAAAAGTCAGTAAATAAAGTCAGGCCTGAAGGTTATCACAACACAAAGACATACGAAGAAAGGGTATAGCTAGATCTAAAGTTTAGAGGGCTACGTGCTTGGACGACTTATGAGCCACTGGGCCCAGACATGTGAAAAGGCCCCCACCCCTGTAGTCGTTTTGTCTCTCTTTGGAGTCATTTTATTTCCCTACAGTCATTTTCGGTGTCTTTGTGGTTATTTTTCATCCCTCTGTGGTCATTTTGTGTCTCTTTGAAGTAGTTTCATCTCTCTTTATAGTCATTTTGTCTCCTTTTGGCCATTTTGCATCTCTTTGTTGTGATGCTTAAATAAGCTAAAAATATGCCAAAGTGTGAAAATACTCCCATCACAAGTACTGTAAAAGCCCTGCATTCAAAATTTTGCTGAAGTGAATTACACCAGCGACCGTATGCTTTATGGATCAAAACTAGTACTCATACGAAATGAGTTCTTCAAGACACTTTCATTGGATCATTATTAGTGAAGTACTAATATCAGCATTTTACAGTTGTAGCTGGTTGCTGTGGAGCCAAGTTGAACTACTTGATGTAAGCCTACTTGTGAGTGCGTTGATCTACAACACATAACCATATTTTAGAGGAAGATCATACATTTTTCATGTAAAATCTGGACCTGCAAAGTGACTAATTATAGCTTAAGGAGAGATGTCAGATAAATATAGAGTAAAAATAAAATTTTCCCCCCTGAAATTTGGTGAAGTATAGAAGCATAAAGTAGCATAAAATACTCAAGTAAAATATGAGTGCTGTAAAAGTGTACTTGCAGTAAGTGCAGTACATGAGTAAATGTACTGAGCTACTTTATACCATTGGCCTTTCCGGTCTGACTCCTTCACTGGTAGTTTGACAGCTAATCGACTTTCATAAGTTGTATAGACACATAACAATCTTGTACAACGTACTGCATACCAGAAGGCTAAATAACACTTGGCCAGCAAATTTAAGATAACATAAAATACGTTTTTGTCTACCTTGAAGCAGTAGTTGGTCTCCTCTCCGTCCCAGATGGTGTGTGGTAGAGGAAACTTTCGTCTTACGCGATACTTCCCAACAGCTCCCAGGGGTTGGCCCCTCTGACTCTCAGCCTCTATGTAGTGGGCTCGGAGCCAGAGCTGCTGTAGCAGCGGGTGGTTGCGTGGGGAGAACGGGAAGCCCTCCAGCAGGGTGTAGAGTTCAGAGAAGCGCCCCTGGTGAAAGGCCACTGCGGCTTTAGCCTTAAGCACACTCTCCAGCTCCCCAGGGCAGGGGGGAGGAGGAGGAGGAGGAGGTGGAATAGGCGGTGGCGAGGGACGGAGCAGGAAAAGTCCGGAGGAAACCATCAAGACGATCCATGCAACCGCTCTGCAGCAGGACCTCGCATACACAAGCCACCTGCTCTGCTGTGAAGATCATTGCTGCTGAAACAGGATGGTGGCCCAAAAAGTCCTGAGTTGTAAGTTGAACCAAAGTCTGTGTGAGGATATCTTCTAACGTCTCTTAATATGAAGTTTGTACTGAGGAGAGCTGAAGCCTTTGTGGAGTATTGTGGCTTGTGTGCGTGTTTATCATCACTCATAATCATGCCCTGGCAGAATCGAATCACAGGTAACCTGAGATCATCAGGGTTATGACAACACCCCATACATCCCTGCCTCTCCTGTACAAACGCATGCGTACACACCCTAGCACACATTTTGGACCTTTGCTATTGTACTGGCATTAACCCAATGAGTGAGAGAGAGAGCATGGCGGTGTCACAGTGCAGTTCAAAATGCATTTGAATAAATTTTCTTGCCAAATTAGAAGCAAAATCATTGACAAATAGTTACTCATAATAAAACACATAACCATTTTGTAAATGTAGTTTATTACAATATCATATAATATAAAAAATAGAATGCATTTGAATACAAAAGTGAGAAAACAAGAACCTTGAATGACAGACACAAATGATCCCTTTCAGAACTATCAAAAAAGTCGATCAAAATACAATATCTTTGGTTAGATCTGGAGTCACATACGTTATTTGTCAGGTAGGAGAGTAAAAAACGAATCCCACGCTAGAAACAAACAGGGCCACAAATGTGCATATGCCCTCACAGGCTTTAATGTCAACATACTTTGGCAAGAAATGGCTCATATAAACAAATGCAAGCTACCATATTTTACATATATAAAGAGCTCATTTCCCTTGACCCTTAACCAATTTAAATGTTCAGTAAAATTCAGACTAAAATTGATTTGTCCGAGCCATTTATTACCTACCTAAAGGGCACTGGGAACAATAACCTTAAAATTTATTACCGGGGGGTGACCTATTTAAAAATGAGTATTGATTACCTAAAAATGAATTTAATACCTGTATTCTGAGATTGTAAAACCTCAGTTTGCACAACAATGTTAACTTCCAAGTGAAAATGAATATCATTTCCTATCAGCTTTTTTCCCCTAAGGACTCATTTTCTTTCAGTTAAAACTAAAAACTGATTGATACATGCTTTAAATAGATTAAATGTACAAAAAGAGACAAACAACAAACATAGTAATAAAAAAAAAAAAAAAAAAACACAAAGGCCATTATTGTAACTAGATGCGACACCGAAGTATTTTTGTGTACCATAATTGGCCAAAGATTTGACCGCTACCTGTGTTACGACAGTAGAAAGCTCCTACAATGACACGCATTTTAGATTTAAATGGAAGGAGCTATTCTATCAATTTACAACAGATGTCATCAGGAAATCAGCATTGTGTTTTCTGATTTCCCTCTGTAGCTATTCTTTCTGGTGGGGATTACTACGGTCCAATTAAGAAAGAACAGGAATTTTTTTTGAACAGAATATGAGTCGTACCACTGTCATAACAACACGGCAGCGCAGCGTAAACATTGTGTGAATGAAATGTGCAAAATATACAAAAGAAGGAGATAGAGCTTTGACTACGCAACCAAAACTGTCACATTATGTTTCACTGAAGATCAAACAGATACAGAAATGTGGGTATTATTAAAACGTCAAAACACATTTTTCAAAAACATCAAACCTGTAAGCTTTAAAATAAGGCACTTATGAATATCATCGATCAGAGATTTTGGATGCATTTGGCAACAAATGTCACTTAGTGGGATCACAGCAAACGTTTTAGTGTAATGCACTGTCACACTTCATTTAAAAGCTCAGTATTTCAAAGCTCCTTTTCATCTCCCAAGTGCACTGGCCTTTTGACTCAGCCATTGTGCCACTTAGTGTCCTATAAAGTACTAAACATGCATTGCATAGAGTATAAACCCTTTTATTTCCTGTAGTATATTTTTACTAATGTGGGGCAGCATCCTCACTAGAAAACTGCAGAAAGTGTTTTAAAATAGTTTACTGATAAGTTGGAAGTAGGTTGCATGTTTAAACCTGCACTTCAGTAACGTGTAGTAATAAAACGCTGTATAGACTTCGAAATCTATGACGTAATGATCATTGGAAAAAAAAAAAAATTTTCAGCTGATTTACATAAAGCTCACACAACTCACTTCTGTTTGTGAGGAATATAATGTTCACCCCGTATTCCTTGAGTGTTGGTGGAACTATATATTCATGCTGTGAACAACAAAAAGAAAACCAAACCAAATTCCTGAATTTCTTGAGTTCTGGACAGGCAGGCAACTATTTCAAGATTTAGCCAGATAGTCCGGTGTGTAGTTATTGTGGTGGATCCTCCACAAACTACTTTTACTGCCAGCAAAAACCCCAGGCATCTTTTTCCCAGGACAACTGCACTTGGTCTGCAATCCACAAAACTGCACAGAGGAGCTGAGAGACTAGGCAAAGCCAATGCTTTGTTTAATATAGTTTTTTTTTTTTTTTTTTTTTTTAAATAAACACCAGGACCTGTAACTGGGCCAAGCAGACTCATCTGTTTTAGTTGTTCTGTCTGGATCTGATAAAACAGATAAGGCACATACAGATTTTAGTCAAAAAAAAAAAAAAACCTTGGAGGCGCAAAATTCTCAGGCAAAAACAGGAATATTCTGTTGTGGAACCAGCAGGTGAATATCCAGCATAACCCTGCCCATCTATGTGAAATAGAGCTGCAGAGGCCCTACTGACACGATAGAACCACAACATATTGTAAGGGACATTGAGGATTGACCATGTGGGATTAAATCTTTCAGATCAATTATATAAAAAAATTATATAAAATTTTTTTTTGCAGTCTGCAACCTACTGTGTGTTTCATCGTTTTTCGTTTTTAGAGACTGGGCCTTGCTACATGGGGACTACAAGCCCAGCTCATCGTCCACAGGGACAGACTGGAGCTGAGTAAGAATCTTGGAGTCACCATCCATCTCCTCTGGATTCCCCAGTGGTGAGCTGGCTTCCACATCCTGCTCCGGAGAGGGGCTTCCCAGAAGCAGCGACTCTCCTCCAGGGAGGCCTAACAAAGCCGGGTCTACAGGTAGGTCCCCTTTGCCGCGGACATCAAACAGAGTTAGACTAGCTGAAGTGGAGAGGGGCACAGGGCTCCACGCTGGCTGGGACAGTTGGGTGTTGGGTGTGACTCCACTGTACATGGGACTGAGGGTGAGCATGCTTTCTGGAGTGAGAGTGTTTGGCGTTGTGGGTGTGACTGAATGGTCTAGCGTATGAGGGGAAGGGACGGCAGGTGCGTGGCTGGTTGCAGCACCGATCTCTGGAGCACTGTAAGGTGGAGACGAGTTGATGAAGTTCAGAGGAGATGATGTTAGGCCACTGGGCGTCGGGCCTGAGGTGGTTGAAGGCTGGGAGGCCACGGGAGGGGTGGGGGGGGTGAGAATGGGGCTCAATCCATTAGCAGGAATGGTTGAAGCCTCTGGGATTGGTTTCAGGGGCACACTGGTGAGCTGAATGCCTGCTGGGATGGTCAGAATCAGCTTGCCTTGCTGGACACTCAGGTAGGGGCTTCCACCAAGGAGAAGGTTACCTACAGCGGTGACATTCAAACAGTGCACCAATACAGCTGTTAACTGCTTGTATTTAGAGGCAGCAAATTAATTAACAGACCAATACTTCTTATGACATGTATTTTACACAAAAAGCATTTACTGTAAGGAGTTAATCAGGCATTAATAATATTCTGTCTGTCTTGTTTGTTTTAATTTAAAAAAATTAATGCTGTGTGTATTACAATCTGGTCTTTTCCTCAAGTTTCTACACTTACGGATGCTTTATTTCTTTGCTTAAGAATATGTTTCCTCGGTGTGTTATGTTACAATGTTATGGATAAAATAAAGTACTGTGTCATTAAATGTAACTGACAAACATTTAAAAAATATATATTTTAAGGCTGAAACGATTTGTTGATTAATCGGTTGATTAAAAAATTAATTGGTTACTATTTTGGTGATTGATTTATCGTACAATGTCAGTTGTGAGTGTTATCTGCTTTTTTTTGTCTTATGTGATAGTAAACTGAATATATGTAGATTTTGGACTGATGGTAAGACAAAAAAAAGGAACATGACAACACCTTGAGCTATAGTAAACTTAGAAGGTATTTTTTTCTATCATTTTCTGATATTTTGAATAATAGAGATAATCACCAGATTAATACAAAACAGTTGTTAGTTCCAGTTCTAAAATATGTATTTATTTTATTAGCTATTTCTACAGGTTATTTAACAGTCACGTGTATCAAATGACTATTCATCAGCTAATCCCATTATACAGTTTCCATATAAAGATTAAAAATCTTGTTCCCCTACCAACAGAATGAACATTAATGCATATACTTGCTATTACAGTTGCAAGAAACTATTTTATTATTATTTGTCATTGTTGTTGCCCATTGTAAAGTAATTTCCCAGAGCCCCAGTACGTGTCTTCAGATTACTTGTTTTATCTGACCATTAGTCCAAAGATATTCAGTTTAATATCATGTATGACAAAAGAGAAACATCAATTTTGAGACATTTGAGAGGCTGGAGTAGTTTTGCTTGAAAAATTATTAAAACAATCAATTATCAAAGCATTCATCTTTTCCGATTAATTTTTCTGTTGCTCTACTAATCGTTTCAGCTCTGCTTGTTACATTTACAAATAACTAATGAATTCAGCATACCTGGAGGCGCAGAGGGCAGCTGAATGATCCCAGAGTTGAGGAGTTGCACACCAGGGGCCATGCTGGTTGGGGGAGCCGCGCTCTGAATGGGCCTAAGCTGGTTTATCCTGAGAGGGCCCTGTGCGACCGCTCCAGTCGCAGGAGCTGAAGTGAGGATCTGTAAGGGCACACCAGCAGAGCTGATGGAGAGAGAAGGACTGGCAGGTACCACTTGGGGGAAAGATATGGTGGAAGACGTTTGGATGGAGGAGACTGGGACCAGCTGAGGCATGGAGAGCGGGACTAACTGCGTTGGTGTGTTGTCTTTGGCCTGGGGGACTGGGACTACTTGTGTTGGGGAGGAGATGGATATAACCTGAGGGGCCTGGATTTTGCTGGGTGTGGAGTTTGTGGTTTGGTCCCCCAGTTGGTGTGTCATTCGCTGTGGCAGCTGATTGTTGTTAAGTTGTGAGATAGAGACTATAGTAGTGGCACCTTCAGGCAGAGTTGTTGAAGCATCCTGCTGCTGTTGCGCCAGTCTGTTGCCTGTGCTCGCTGTCTGGGGGCTTTGAAACTGAGGAGCTGGCGAGGTCAGGGGCGATACTGGGACCAACTGAGGGCATTGGGAAACCTGGGCTCCTGAGGAGTGCTGGACCAGCTGGGATACTGGTATACCCTGGATGGAAGGCACAACCTGGGGCAGAGAGAAGACCTGAGGGGTGGCACTGCTGGTGGAAGGATGAGGATTTAACTGGGAGCTGGCAGTGGCAAGGACAACATACTCCCCTTGCTGACTGGAAAGAGGCAAGGAAGAACTGGAGATAACCATGCCTGCAGACGACATAGAGGCTGGGAGGTTGAGGGACTCCTGGGTGTTTTGTGTTAAAACTAGTGAAGGAAGACTGTTTGGGGAGGACAGAGTTGGTGAAGAGGGGGATAAAGATGAAGAGGAGGAAGATACTGTCTGGCTGCTGCACTCCGATTCAGGCACACTGATGTAATCCATTGTATTGCCACTGTCTGTCTTGGTTTGTAGAGGAAGAGAGATTATGGATGGAGGGTTTGAGACTGGTGTGGTGTTAGTGCTAAGGACAACTGCTGGAAGACTACTTGTCTTGGCTTCCATGGCTGATACCTGCTCCGCCACAGAAACTGCTTGCTGCTGCGGCTGCTGCTGCTGCACACTGATACCAGATTTGGTTATTACCTGAGCCCCGTTCAGTATCAAAGGAGAGCTCGCTGCAACAGGGCTCAATGTGACCGTCTGGCAATCACCCAAGCTCAGCCCGTTAATTATGACACCAGCACCGGTACTGGAGATCAGGGAATTCCCATTGAGCAGTAATGGCTGAGAGGCGGCGAGGAAGCCACTGGACCTGTTGAGGATGAGCTGGCCTCCCGTGCTACAGGGGACTGCAGAAAGAGAGATGATGGAAGCTGTGGAGCCAGCAGCCTCCTCTGGTTTGTCAGGGGTGTCGTCCATGGCGCTCGCCTCGTCCTCAGTGCTGTGATTCCCATCAGATTCACTGAAACGGAGGAAAAACAAATGGGTTAAATAAAAGGGAAATGTGTGTCATTAGAGGGTTGGGCACTGGGCTAAATCTTTTTATCAGCTCTCAACTTAACACCTTTTCTAATCCTTATAATGCTTTGAGCTCATGACATTAGGTGGCGGAGCAATTTTATTGTTGCTTTATGTTTTAAAAAGCTGTACAATACAGATGTTTAAAGTCACTCTTGTACAAATGGACCAATTTGGACCACACATTTTACTCAAAACTGTCAATGGATTATGCATTGTTAGACAGGTTTAGATTTTATGACAATTGTATGTCATTAGCCAACAGAAATAAGAGTCTGATAAATGAACAGGAAAAAACAGTATCTGCGAACTGGATTTTAAATCCTGATGTCCATTAGATTGAAAAGGCAACATTTCATCCATACAAAGTCTCCATCGGGTTTAATCTTCATCTGGTTGTTCAACACCATTTTTGAGAATTTCTTTAATTCAGAGTTTGAAATTGCTAAAAATGTGTACAAAGATTGAAGTTCACATTGCCCATGGAAAGCCTTAAAATTAACATTTTGTTTTGCTCGTGATTTTTACCTGCTTAAAGTAACTCATTCTCCAAAAATGTTATTCACCACAGAACTGCAGTGAATGTGTGAAAGGGGTCGAACAACAGTTTTGAAAATGCATTCGCAGTTGTCTACTTGAGGACATTTTAGCGCATAGTATCTTGCAGCACTAACTTTATGTTTCAAAATGATTGCTTAACAGATGTTTCTATGAAAAAGTAAACATGATATTTTTTTCACCACTACACCCGTCCTCATGTCTTGACGTGCCTCTCACTAGGACTTTTGAAGTTGTCATACATAGTAATTTCTGGCTACAAAAAAAAGTCCATGATAGATTCTCCAACCCAGATATTCTCAGACAAACAATATCCTCCCTGTAAAATATTAAATGATCCTCTAGGTGTTCGTTCAGTGACTGGCTAATTTTAGTAGGTGACAGGTGCAGGATATTTCAATAACTGTTCAATATTTTAGTGGTCATGTTATAATTATTATTTAAATGTACTATTTTAGGGTGACTGTGTAATATCTGCAAAAAGTTGTCTTTTAGCCAACTCTGCCACATTTGCACTGTTTATAAATAAATGTCCTGTCTCAGAATACATTTTGTCAGGCTATTTAAAGTTGATGATGTAAGTGATATGTGTGACAAGATTTGCAGAGGTAACATTTTCATTCTAGCGTCCATTATTAGTCAGCAATCTGTTTACAAAACAAACTTATGAAATTTTCCATATGTATCACATATTTCAAATGGAGAAAGTAACACTAGCAATGAAGCATTTTCTGCATGTTTAGATTCAAATGGACCAACAAAGTTTTCTCTTCTAGTTCGCCCACCTGTGGGTTGAATAGATATTTCGGTGGTTAACTTGCGGTATGCTGGCAAAGATACCAGCCATTCAGTATTCTTGTTAATCATTCTCATCTTCTCTACTAAACCAACCACATTCTGCAGTGGATCAGTATAAAAGTCTCTCTGTGCAGGCAGGAAGAAAAAGCCGGGACAGATTCCTAGAAACTCTTTTAGGGCCTGTACTTGGTTAATGTGTGTTAGAAAGCATAGCATCCTGGTTGTTCAGACAGACCGACTCTTTGCCAGACCACCACAAACCCCCAAGACTGATAAGATAAGTCTGCTTTATTCTCTCTTATCTCCTCCGAATTCGCCTCCCCCCGCTCTTTGGTGAAATAATTGCTGTAAAACTCTGTCATATATCATCTGTGTGTGAAGGGTTTTCTTGCCACCCCCACCTCCCTTCAGTATAAGCTTGTTACTCTTAACCTGGGTCACCCCGGCTCTGCAGGCCCAAGGCAGCAGTGCAGGCTTTCAGGAAACTTGAGCCATGGTGAGCGCCCGGATCTCACATTTCATAACAAAGCAACACGCTCTTGGTCTCAGACCTGTGTGGCTTCACTGCTGTCAAAAGTCAACTCCTCTGTCCATCTTCTGACTCAATGCAATGTTTTTTTGTTGTTGGTTTTGTTACTTGAAGGTTTAACGTGTACATGGTCCCCCTGTGCTACCCTGTGCAGGCCTGTAGGGCTTTGTTTACCACTGAGGATCGGTTGGTGACTTTTCTGAGTGATCCTTGTTGGAAAACACAAGATAAAGAAACAAGTCGCTATCAAATAAACAAAAGGAAACCTGAAGGCAGCTGTCGCCTCGACCATGACTTCCAAACTTAGTGAAAACTTAATCTAAAGGACTACATAAATACAATAACTGAAATGTGTTTCGGGGGTTGTCGGTCTTGCCTTTTGCTGTGGGTCCCGGACGGGGTCCTGTCCCTCTGCCTGCGGTTCTTGAACCAGTTGCTGACCTGTGTGAGGGACAGTCCGGTGACTTTAGCCAGGTTTTTCTTCTCGTCCGGAGTCGGGTACCTGTTGCTCTTGTAGCACTCCTTCAGAGCATTTCGCGACTTCTCTTTGAAGCAGTACACTGTCTCCTCTCCGTCCCAGATAGTTTTGGGCAGGGGGAACTTCTTCCTGAGCCGGTACTTGTCCACTGCGCCCAGGCTGCGGCCCCGGGACCTCTCCGCCTCCTTGTAGCGGGCTTTCAGGTACAGGTCCTGCAGGAACCCATGGTTAGACGGGTGGAAGTCGTGGCTCTCCAGGATGGCGTACAGCTCCTTGAATTCTTCCCGGTGGAAAGCCACCAGTGCCTGGGCCTTCAGCAGGGTCTCGTTGCCACGTAGCAGCTCGGACGACGGAGGTATGGTGGATAGAAATCTCCACAGGCGATCCACATTGCCCGCCTGCAGAAGGGCCTCGCAGAGACATGATACTTGGTCAGTGGAAAAACTCAGAGCCGACTTTTGGAAACTTTGGAGCAATTGTTCCGAAACTTGAACCGGATCTTTCTCTTCTTTGGGCTCAGGTGCCGTTGGCTCCTCCGGGCTGTTCTCAGATTGTTCTGTAGACTCCAAAGACAAGGAAGCCATTTTTACTTCAACTTTTTTTTTTTTTTTTTTTTTTCCACTAGTAGTTCCTCCTCCGCCTCCTCCTCCTCCCTCCCTCCCTCCGCAGCTCCGCGCTAGCTCCCATTCTCCGCCGGCCGATCCGACCGCGAATGCGCCTGCAAACCACCAGCTGTCACGCCCCTTTTCTAAACTAATACAGTCTCTTTGTCAAAAGCGACACAGTGCTACGTACACTAGCCTGTACGTGTTACAATATTATTCAGACACAAACACATTTCCTCGCTAAATGATTCCTTACCAGCGGAAATCCTACCAATGTTCTTCTCTTTAGAGCTTTTCACTCGTGCTGTTGGATAAAACTTGTTCCATGCCAAAAATATGAGATTTCACAATCTTCTGACTAATGTGGACGATGGAACACGAGTTAAAGAATCAACAACTTAACGTTGAAATACACGAAGCAAAAGCCCTGCATTCCTGATTTTACTAAAGTAAAACTACACATCTTTGCAGCAAAATGCCTTCCCTTAAAGAAAGTAGAGCTGACAGAAAATCAAAGATTTTAATAACAAAGTCATCCTTTCAGTCACTTTTCAAGCAAAAATAGTAAGCTTCCTCTTGTCCAGGCTTCTTTAATGTGAGGACTTGCTGCTTTTCTTTGTGGTATGTGGCGGTAAACTGAATATCTTTGGCTTTTGGACTGCTGGGTCAAATAAAACAAGGAATCTGAGGACACCACCTTGGGCTCTGGGAAATCGTGATGAGAATTTTTCACTCTTTTCTGACATTTTACAGACAAAAACGATTCATCGATCAGTTGACAAAATGATCAGCGGATTAATAGGAAGTAATCAGTAAATGCAGTCCTAAAATAAAAGTGAAAATTATCTGGCAGAATCGCCCCCATCAGATTGTTTTATTATTGGATTATTACTGACGCATTACAGTGTGGGTAGCATTTTGATGTTGGAGCTGGTGGAGTTGAAACTACTAATAGCTACTTTATATACTGTTAATCTATAACCATGCCTCATATTTATATGCTGATATGTTTTGTGTGTAAAACCCTAATCTGCAATAGAAGTAGTAACAGCAGCTTTCAAATATATCTAGTGGAGTAGAAAAGTACAACATTTCCCTCAGACATGTAATGGAGTAGAAGTATCGAGAAAATGCCCATACTCAAGTAAAATACAAGTACTTCAAACTGGGACTTAGTAGTTTACAACTCTGCACACCACAACTGGTCACTGTTCATTGTGCTCAATTTGTGAGTAACTAGACTAGAGTATAGGGATGCAGCTAACAAATACTGTCATTTTCTGCTGATTATTTTTGTGATTAATCAATTAACTATTTTGATCTATAAAATGAAAATGAAGTTAGTGAAAAATTGTCTTTCCCAAAGCCCGAGTTGACATTTTCAAATTATTTGTTTAGTCCCGATAAGATGTAAAATGCAAAGCTGTTCAGATCTAACATAAAAGACAAAGAAAAATAGTGAATTTTGACATTTAAGAAGCTAGATCCAGTGATTTAAAAACGTTTTTTGGGGCATTTTTTGTTAAGAACAGTAACTTTAACAATTAACTGATTATCTAAATTGTTGCAGATTCATTTTCTGTCAGTCGACTAATTGATTAATTAACTAGTTGTTTTAATTGTACAACAGTGCTCATATCTCAGCCCAGATCTATACAGATGAAAGGGACTTTTGAAGTTTGTGGCGGAGATGAATTTATCGTAATCTTATCCTACATTTATTTTCATTGTTCTTAATAATACCCCTTAGAGATTCAATAGATAGATACACAGACCTACAGTATCAGCTATGTTTATGGGTAAGAATTATTATGATCCTTTTTAATGGCACATTCCTGGCTTCTTGTAAAATACAGACCAGAGTTCAGAGAGACTGCTCTGATAGCTCTTGTGGTTCCATTAGCATGTTAAGAGTATTAATGTGTCTTAAACTGATAATTCAGACCATAAAACCTATTTGAATTTCATATCATATGCTAGTCTTAAATTAATATCCCTGGGCTAATTTAAGAAAGCAGGAGATTAGAAAATGGCTTATGGTATGCTTTTCTCAAAAAGAATAACACTTGTTGTGTGTAATGAATAAAGCCTTTGTAAGACATTATTTCCCTTGTTGTTCAGGGAAGAGTAGTTGTCATTCCAGCTTTCCAACCGGGTCTCACGGTTTGGTATGGGTCAACGTGGTTTCCCAATGCAAATACACACAATTAAGCCTGCACTAATACAACAGGTATAATTTACATTTGTGGCATGGCTAATGTTTGGATTTGTGCAACAGATGTGTATCTTGCTTAATAAAAGGACAGAACATCCTAGAACCCGTGGCAGTGTCTGTCTCCGTGTTTAATAAATGAAACCAAAACTGTGATACTTTCTGTATATCAGGTAAAGGTCTCAGGACATGTTCAGAAAATAAAGGACTTACCTTGATTTTTTTTTTCTCTCTCTCTGTTACAATGATAAAAACTGAAAGCTTACATTTGTATATCCAGGCCTTAACTTGAACCTCAGAGATTTATGAGAAACTGTGTGGGTCACACAGAAATTAGCATGGTCTTTAAGCTACAGTATAGTAAAAAATATAACCTGCAGATAAGGTGTGAATGAGGCCAGGCAGGTTTCCAGACCTGCATCTCCATCAACAACCATAGGAATGTAAATCTTCTCTGTGGGGCTGTGGGCTTGTCTCAGCCACCCTCTGCTCTTCCCTGTCTGGTGTTTGGTTGTAGCTCTCCGCTTTGTTTGATCCTCTTTCTTTTTCTGCCCATACATGCTGTAGACTACTCTGTGGCCAAGGAAAACTCTGGTTCACTGCATGTCCATGATTAAAGAAAAATGTTGTTTTTTTTGTCAGGGAGATTATTTTGAGGTATCTTGAGATTTGCTATCAAACAGCAGAGGGACAAATTGAGATATTTCTTCTGGAAAAATTACAGATCAAAGAAATTGTAGTCCTCATAAAAATGCTTTCATATTAGAGCATCCACAACACACAATATACTTCATTCTATACATTAATGTCATGTGCAAGATTGGCTATAGTAGTCCGGATTTACTCAACAGACTAGGTGGAAGCCAACATAACAATGGACCTTTGTTATAATCGGACCCAAACATGGTGTGGCTTTGCTAGTCATTATTGAGCCTGTGATTCTTTATGGTTGGTAGGATTGGGCAGGTCAAACCCGAACGATACTAGGTCCCGTTTTGGGTATGGACACTAGTGTCAATAGGATTGATACAAAAAAACCCATTAACTATCAGATCACATCCTGGGCGCACAAAACTCTTGTGTGCATGTGCAAAGTGATTACCTCTGTAGTTCAGAAAATTCACATAACGAATATTTGTTATTCACCACTGAAAACTTTCTTGTGTTTAAACATGCCTGCGATTAAGTAACTAACAGAGAACAGTAAAAAGAAATGACTCATGTTTGGCAAACAATTTGTGGAGGATTAAAATATGTCCAGACGTACCCTATTAATAAAGCATTCACCCCGTAAATCATGACATATTTTGCTCCCTTAAATGATAGTACATGTTAGCTGCTTTTAATGATAAATACTATCAATACAGGTACTGAAACCAGTGATCCTGCCCTGGTATTACATGGTATTGGATCAAACCCAAATTTTGTGTTATCTCATTCCTAATGGCTGGAGATCAAGCCACTTATCAGGTCAAACCTGTGGTAATATAAAGCACAGGCCTGTATGTTCTTACTACAGAGTCATTGATTTCCAAACGTATGATTTAATTTCTCCTGGTAAAAATTTTCCTCATAAAAATAAAGATTTCCGTCTTCATGTTAAGACTGGAGAACACCGCCGCCGTGTGGTTACGGTCGCTCCTGTCTGATGATTGGTTATAATTCCTGTCACTCTACTGGTAAGTAGGCGGTCCCGGAGGTTCTCCTTGCGTTTTGTAACACTATTGGTCGAGCTCGTTTGCTCCCCGATGTGATTGGTGCTTTTGCGGTCTGAGGGCGGTTAGAACGTTCCAGAGCTGGGCGTATCAGGAATCGGCGTTATAATTTTCCAACAACACAGCGAGGTTAGTTGCACCGTTGTCACTGTCATTATAAAGTAAAACTAATGGAGTCATCAGGTTAAACTTTGATACGGAGACGAGTAAAAGTTCTTTAAATACCATCGAAGGAAACGCGCACGTTTGTAAGTAACTATGGCAACCTTGCCGTAGGGTCCTCAGTGTATCCAACGTGACTGTGCTGCTGCTAGCCACCCAAACAGCTAACGCGGTCTGTGGCTAATCTGAACTAGCCAACTAAAATGAGAAAATGGGTACTTAAACGGGAACGATCAAAGCTGATAAATTGTTTAAATGTCAGAGAGCTAAAGATGACAAACGTAGCCGTTAATTTCAATGCTAGAACATGCTTAGTAATGCCAGAACAATGTGAGAGTGAGTACTAGCTACTAAAACCAACTACTATTTGGGAGTAGGCGTAGTCTTTGTTTTTGTGGGTCGTCGCCGAGACTTTAATCAGAAATACTTTGCAAGATAACAGCTTGAATAAAAGTTAACGTATTGTCATGTATTTTTCAGGGAAAATATGTGTTCGTAGCTGTGAGATAATGCATCAGTTTCAGTTCCATTGGTTAATGTCACATTGCTTGTCTACGCTTTTCAGTTTTTGACCTATAGCTGCATCCAACCAGTCTGGATAATGGACGGCCAAGTGACAGTAGTAACCAATCCCACTGTGAATGTGCGCCTAACAAGCACCATCTCCTCATTTGAGGTGCAGCGCAGGTTCAACAGAGGGATTGGTATTGCAGAGCTGAAGGTGAGCCTCTTTTTACCACAAATCATACATTAAACACCCCGAGAGATGCACAGGTTGGCTTTGCTGTTGTGTTTTCCCAGATGTAAATTCCACAATACACTTTACAATGAGATTATTATTCGTTTCTGTCTTCCTCATGTTATCAGGGAGCTATCAATATCTTTAAAAATTTCATTGTATTACATGTAATGTATTGTTTTTATTTTAATTAGGGAAAGTTAGAGATGGTTGTGGGTGCTCCTGCCTCCCGCATGGACCTGGAGTTATTCAGTGTCTCTGACAAGTTCCTGCTGAAAATGGACAACAATGAAGCTTTGCTGGGTTCATATCCTGTGGATGATGACTGCAGAATACACGTATGTAGCTAATCAGTGTGGAGCACTTTAGTCTAGACAGATTCGTCAGATTAGGCAAGAACAAGTTTTTCTCAGATATGATAACATACATTTATAACACAAGAAATTGTGTGAATTTTACTTTATGTGTTTACAAAATGGGGGCTAGTGGACTTTTTATTGGTTTTGAGTTTGCAGTAGAACATTCTGGATTATCTTCAATAATATAATTAATATTACACATGCACATTTATACTGTATATAATGAAGGTACTGGAAATATGTGGTTTCTTTCAGTGAACTGGTTTGAAAATGAGAACCCTGCTGTGTAAAGGTTGCATAATACTTTATAAAATAATTATCTTTTTCACATTGTAAACACTTATAAGCTCTTAACTTTATGAAGAAGCAAGAGTTTTTATAACAGCTGTGCCTTGAAGCTGTGCTAACACGCAGCACTAATGTAATGTTGAAGTGCTCGCTGATTGATTACCTTGCTTGTTTAAAACTGAAGCAATTTATGACCATTGACCAAAACATACACAGCTACTGTTGTGATCTTTTTAAAAACTGAACGTGTTTCTTCTTGAATCTCATTTCTTGCTCAGGTTATTGATAAAAGTGGAGGTCAGATGGGCGAGTTCACTGATGTTTCTCAAGTGGAGAAGTTTGAACTATCAGATGAAGCTTATAATAAGAAAACAGGTACAGGTCTCTACGATTTCTATTTTTCATAGCTGGATTTTTTTCCAGAGTTTTTTGGAATAAGATATATTTCCGTAATTTTATAACCAATTGGGGCTATTGCTGCAGCAACGGATAACATTATAGTAACACAATAAATAAAGTATTTAGGAGTTTAGCTGAATTGATTAGTTGATGATTAAGTCAATCCACTGAAAATTATCCATTGAACAGTATCAGTGGATCCAGACAATAATTGGTAGAGCGGTTGATAATAAGAAACGTTGGTTGTTGGTTGCAGTCATAGACAAAAAATGAAATACGTCCATCAGACAATGCCTTTAGAAAGGTTTTTTTTTTTTTTTTTTTTTTTTTTCTGACCATCGACAAATGTTGTAGAGGAGTTATTAAAATTTAGTAAATAGAACAGCTTCTGTGGCCCTCACACTCTTTTTTGAAGCATCATGTGTTCAGGCCAATCCAACTTTCTTTCCCTCAGACTCAGCAAGGTCATTTATGAAGAAACAACGTGTGGGTCGCTTCAATGAGGAAGAAGTGGCCAAGAAGAAAGCTCAGCATGCTGCTCAGGAGGAAGAACAGAAGGCTGCTGCTGATGCTATTTCTGTTGGCAGCCGATGCAAAGTGCAGGTCCTTGGGCAACCCACGAAGCTTGGCACAGTCATGTATGTTGGTAAGTGTGGATAAAGCTCGGCTGGTTTACTTTCTTCAAACATTGGTTTAAATCCTGTGCTGCTGAGGATTTTGTCTCCAACAGAGCAGACTTTGTTGTAATTTATGGTGACAAAGGCCCATTACACGATTCGTGCAAGCAATGGAGGAGGAATTGTAGCTGTTTGTTATATATACAGTGCCTCTGCTAGTTTTATGACACCAAAAGTAACTGCTGAATTGGCTGTTTAAGTGTTTCCTGTGCTGGTGTATCCTGTTTAATTTTGTCTGTTTCATTTAAAGGCTGTTGTTAATGTCCACATAAATAAATAGGCCTAGAAAAATCAGTTTTGCTTGAGTACTGAGCCAAAACAATGTCTCACTGTCCAGAAATGTTGTCTCACTTTAAACTAGTTAATAAAGATGAATAAACTAAAAAAAAAAAAAAATTTTGTTTTTTCCCTGCAGTTTATGCAGACTGAGAATTTAGGGATCATGACCATGCAAAAAACAATAAATAACGGTAGGAGTAACTGGTGTAAAGAACAATGTTGTTACGTTTATTGCAGGTACAACAGATTTCAAGCCAGGCTATTGGGTTGGTGTGAAGTACGATGAGCCCCTGGGAAAGCACGATGGAACGTAAGAGCACTATCTTTTTTTCTTTTCTTTTTTTAAGCAATGCACAATCTCAGTTACATCAGTCTTGGTTTTCCCTGATTATGACCATGTCCCTTTTTGAAATTATGTCTCCGCAGCGTTGGAGAAAAACGATACTTTGATTGCGAGAGCAAATATGGTGCATTTGTGAAGCCCCTGAATGTGATCGTGGGAGACTTTCCTGAGGAGGATTACGATCTAGATGAGATTTAGGATTATGTAGTTTGTCTGCCCTGAAATTTAAGCATCAAGTTTAAGTTATCAACTCATCAACCAAGATATGATGATGTCTTTTTTTTTTTTTTTTTTGTAACAAATGTTTTCTTTTAATGTCTTGTGCTTCCCTGAAAGGCATGAGCCAAAGGCATTTTAGCCTCAGTAATTTAAGTGCAACACGACAGAAGTGACTGTCAGGTAGTAGTCTCTTGGTGTACAGGATATGATAATAATAGATAAAGGAGAGTATTTGTTCATGTGAGGAAGCATAATGAAGGTTGATATGTCATTCTTCACTTCACGCATTTATGTTCAATTTAAGTTTCCTCCTTTGGTAGTACTTTCTGCTCCCATGCTTCCTCAAGGTGGAAGTCTACAATGTCATCTGACAGTCTGTTGACAGTTTGGATACCCACTATATTTCTCCTCCTTTAGTTTATATCAGTGTGTACAAAAATGATTGTATACAACTGTTTATAGTTAACTGTAGTCTTAACATTTTTTTGAAGACTGTAAATTGCTGAGAGAGTGGTCCAAGGATTGGACGACTGTCTGCTGAAGGAAAAATTTACCCTAAAATGTTTTGACACTAAAATCAGAAGTGGCATTGTTGCTTCTAGCCATGACTAATAGGATGTTCAGTTGAGTTACACTGGAGGAACGTTTCCAGTCATTCATTAAAATCAGTCTTCAATGTTGAAATTCATTCTGTAATTTTTCAATAACAATTGACAGACAAGAAATTTCACAGTTACAGAGGAAAAAAAGCTAAATCCCCACCAACAGTAGCCTCAACAGTCCAAAGTGAAACACAGCTGTTAGTTGTATTAGGTAGCACCTTCACCTTTTTGAGCAAAAACTCTTGCTACTATTTGCTTCACTTGCAGTTATTGCTGTCAACATAGGTGTACAATGTCTGGAATAAGAACGTCATAGTATGCAAGGGTATATTTCCTCACTAGATGGCTTAAAATTCCTTTGATTTCATTTTGTGTTTGTATGTGGTTTGTACAACAGTCCCATTTTTAGGCTTCTAGGTGGATATAAGATGTAATTCCCCTTTATTTTTCGGACTGAATTCCTCTTGTTAAAAATTGAGTTGTCGGCACTTTAATGTATCCTGCTTATATTGAGCCACTGAAATAAAAATAAAAAATGTTTCAAGATTAAAATTTAAAATGGCAGGGCTACATTTTACTTTTGTATTATTAATGTTATTATTATTATTATTATTAATAAAATGTGATATCAGATCAAATTAATCTACTTAATTTAAGTTAATTTAAAATAATTTAAGATAAGCTTTCCTGGATACAAAGGGAATGACAAAATCCAAAAATAAGTCCAATAGTTATGGAGAGTGTATTCTTGAAAAAGACCAGTGAATTCCCCAAAAAAGTCTAATTGGATGCTGAACCTTGTTTGCGTCCTTAGATGTTTGTCAGAGAACTCAACCTGAACTGTTATCTCGATTTTAACATATATCAAAGATTCAAAATAATATTCAATTTCAAGTCTCACCTAACAACAGGCATTTATTTTTAAAATTCTTTTGTTTTTGTTTTTTTAATCCCTGCAGTTCCATATAAGCACGACACATTGAATTTCACCCTGTTTCAAGCAGTACAATAGCTGTTAGCACTAGTGTTACACTAGTTACTTTTTTTTGTCCTCTAAAGCTTACAGAGGAAATATAAACAAATTATTCTTCTGGTTTCTTTTCAATGAAATGTCATGATCACATCTATAAAAATTGAGTGTTGTTCTCTTTTCCTTTTTCAAAACCTCTGTTAATCTCTAAGGTGCTGGTGTTACTATGTGCCAAAAGGGTGATAGCAACATAATAAAAATAATTTGCCAGTGCAGTAGTTTATCGGATTGAGTTGATATGTCTGTATGTGTAATGTAACATGAACCATTTACACACTGTCTGAAACTTAATTTATTACACTTATATTTACTTCATATCATATGTTTGTTCTTATAATAGTCATTCTGTTTTACCATTTTCTCCAGCTTTACAACTGCTACTTCTGTCTACTCTCTGTATACATTTATTGCATGTCTGTCCATCCTGGAAGAGGGATCCCTCAGCTCTCCCAAAGGTTTCTCCTTTTTTTTTCCTTTTTAAAGGGTTTTTAGAGTTTTTCCTCATCTGAATTCAGGTCTAAGGATAGAGGCTGTTAGATGTTGTACAGATCGCAAAACCCCCTGAGGCAAATTTGTGACTGGGGACTATATATGAATAAAAACATTGAAATTATAAATTATATAACATTATGTTGGAAATATGTAGTGCAAGCATGCAAATTATCTTGAAGGAAAAAAAAAACTATACAATTTACCTACTGTACTTTACTTGCTTTGCTGAGCTATAAGTGAGAAGTATGTCCTGGCATAAAGAACATACGCTACAAATAGTGTAGAGTATTTATACAGTATACATGCAGAATATTCGTGATAGTTTGTTCTAAAAACTTATTGGGGTTTGATGTGGTTTCCAAATATGCAGTGGTGGAAGACGTTCTCTCATTCGTTAGTAAAAGTAGCAAAGCTGAAATTTAAAAATACTCATCACAACTACAAATCCTGCTTTAAAAATGTTAAGTGAAAGTACAGATGCATTATCAGCAAAATATAGAGTATAAAAAGTAACAGTACTCACAAGGCATGGCTCCTATCAGTGTTATTATATAATTGGATTTTTACTAATGGTGCATTAATAAGTAAGTAACATTCTTGATGTAGCTTGTCACGGTACAACACATTTTAATTATATGCTGTTGTAGTTTATTCAGCGACACTGCATTACGTTTCATAAAGCGATCATACGTTTTGTTTAGAAAAGTTCATTATTTCTCTCTGAAATGAATTTGAGTAGAAGTATCAAGTAGCATGACAAGGGCATTTTCAAGTAAAGTACAGGTACCTACAAATTGTACGCAGGTATTTTACTTGGGTACTTACTTTCCACCACTGCACATATGATACCGGGGACTTACTGGTCACCTGAGATTTAGTGTTCAATAAGATGTCTGTAGCTATTTTTTTTTAAGCACCATGTAGTACATGTTCCATTTGACTAAGCACAGCGTTTCATGCTGTTTCATTAGCCTTGTCACAAAAAGCAGCTTACAATATTTATCAGCTGCACAGGAAGTTTACCCCAGCAGCTGTTTTCAGACGGGCCCCTCACCATGAGGCAAATTGGTTCACAGCATGGACAACACCCCTCCAGTGTTTTTCTCACCAATAAAGTGAAAAGGGTATTCTTCACTATCAAGCATAGATTCTACCCCAGTAATGAAGTAGTCTCCATGTACTTTCCTGATGTCAGAAATGAATGTAGTCCATAGAAAACCTCTTAGTTACCTGTGCACGTGCTGAGAAATCCTGGAAAGATTTTGAAAACGACATGACCGAGAAACTCTTTCTCAATACATACATTGTGGATGTCGATATTTTGTTTTACTACTCTGTTAAGAATTCCAAAATTCACTTCCCTGTAGATCTTTACACCAAATTCTTTATTCATGAGATGAGATGCCTCAGGAAAAGGCCTGCTCTGAGAGAGTTTCTAACAAATAAAATTTGTTGTTGAGCCCCTTTTGACTCCCACTGTGTATTTCAGTTTCCTTATTTCCCCAGGGACCCAAATTCGTACTACTATAGAGATGAAATGATTAGTTGATTAATCAATTAGTCGACTGACAAAAAAATGAAAATGACGACAAGCTTGACAGTTGATTAATTCTCTGGTACCAGTTTCTCAAATATGAATATTTGCTAGTTTTCCCAGTTTTCTGTTACAGTAAACTCAACATCTTTGAGTTTTTGACTGTTGGTCAGACAAAAAAAGCAATTTGAATATGTCAGCTTGGGTGTCAGGGAATAATGATGAGCCTTCAAAATTTCTTACATTTTATACACTAAACAATCAGTCGATTATTAAAGAAAAGAACTCTCAGATATATTGATAATGAAAAAAATGCTGGTTGCAGCCTAACTATAAGTAACACTGCCTCGTGCAAGGCCTGTGTGTCAAGTCAATTACTTGACACTGAACGCCAAGTTAATTACTAGACACAGAAAAATATATAGCAATTTCATAAAACACAACTTTACAACAAATGACCGGAACATAAACTAAAACAGTTCAGATCTTAAAACTAGATCTTGACACAGAGTTCCTCTACAAGACTGAGGCTACATGATGGAAGATGGAGGACCTCTCATAGTTGATATTGTACCTCAGTGGTGTAAATTTCTTTTTCCTGTCTTTTTTTTTTAAATCAAGCTTGCAATTAATCAAATTTTCTAGACGGAAACGATATGGAGTAAACCTGGGGCTTTTGGGGGCCCCTGGGAAGTTGACCGCTTTGCCCATTTGGTAATCCAGACTTGATAAAGACATGTACCTCACCTAACTCAGAATACAGACAAGCTATAAAATGCAAAAGATATTTATCTAAATAGGAGATTGTAATTTAGTGACATTTCATCATAGACTACATTCATTCTTGACTCATACATCTGGCCTTTTTTTTTCTGTCTTTCTTTGCTTTATTTGTCATTGTCCTTATGATGTTTTTTTTTTTCAATGTGTCCTTGTTTTATTCAGGAGACAAGAAATAGTTGTTGTCGCAAAATTTGTATTACAGCTATTTCCTGATTACTGTTATTGTGGTATTGTAATGACCATCTGTTCTGCATATTTCGCAATAAATGTAAAATAAGCAAATAAATAAATAAAAATTAAACGCCTCTCGTTTTTCGTCACTCCCCTGAAGACGCACGTCATTCCAGTGACGCTACAACAAACCTCTCGCGAGACTGCACGCAGTTTCCCAGACAGCAGTGTGGTGTGGCGTGTGCGAGACAGAGACAAGGAAAGATGGCGACACAGGAGAGTGAAGCGACTAAATCCACCGTGAGCAACGGCGAGGTAAAATGAATGACACTCCTTTCACGACAGTCACTATTCACGTCCGGGCCAAAAGGACCGATCTGTTTGTTTGCGCGTTGAGTGCGGGACCGTTAACATTTGAACGTGTTACCCATCGTTACACGAGCCCCAGTGACGTTGTCAGTGCCGGTTGGCTTTTAAATCGACGAGCCGAGAAACCCCGACCGTTAGCGGGCTAGATGTACGGAGGCAGGACGGCGTCGGCGGTGAACGGATCACCCGAAGACACAACGGTAGCGTAAAAGCGACGAGATAAGTGGCTGACTCCAGGTGTGTTGGTGTGAGCCAGCTGACTGCTGCGGGGTGTCAGTGAGCCGCCACAAGGCCTGAACCCGAACAACGCAGCTTGGCGTCGTTAGCCGGGCCAGTCTCCGAAGCAGCCCGCACACATTTCTCGCTTACTGTTAAATCTCTTCACCTGCCTTTTATTTCCAGTCGTTCCGGGGAAAACTTTTGGCTCAACGTACATTCTGTAAATCCCCAAGTAAGGGGTTTATCCGGCAGCTCGTCTCGTTAACATTGACAAGTTAGTGGAATCAGGTGTAGCTGTCGTCGGATTCGTCAAATCGCAAAATCCCCTCTCGAACTGTTTATATTATCAGTTGTTGGAGGTCATTACGGCGGTACCTAGCAACCTACAAATTATTTTCCAAAGTAACCACTGCCTGTCACAAGTTAACAGAGGTCAAAGTGAATCATCACTCTTTAAAGGCAAACCACCGGGTCTCCCTTGTGCTCAGCCTGCTCTGTGGCTAAACAAAGTCAAAAGCCATTGATATGAAAAGCCAAAGAGCAAATATTTGGTATCTTTTTTTAAAACACCATTCATTCTTTTTTGGTCATTCGACTAATAATTGATCAATGAATCGTTTCAGGATTAGGTATAATTTAAGATTAGGTTTTTTTTTTAGATTTCACTTAGAGTTAAGCATAGATAAAGCGAAGAGAAATCCCTGACAAACCCAGAAGGTTGTTAAACAACATTTACCACTGTTTTGAAGATATTTTCAATCTCTTACAACCATCTAGGTTAAAAAAAAACATGTTGAGAAACAGGTTACAAACCTTTTTTTATTGTTCAGGGAACAACATATTTTTATCAGATAGTTAGAAGTGTCTATTAGGATTCTGGAAATACCTTCAAAACATCAATAAAATAATATTAAACAATGCTCTTAACTCTGTGATTGAAAAGTGATGTTAATACACAAGTGGTACAAACTAGGACAAGGATACAACGTGTACTTACTTGCTCTTCTGTAGTAAAATTGCTCTGGTAGGATAAAAGCGCTATTAGTTTTAGAGGGAGCAGTTATGTCGCTATTGAGGCCCACTGCTGGTGAATCAATGAGAGAAATTTCCGTGGTATTAATCTAGAGGAAACACTAAGGGGGCTACTAACAGATATAACCAGAGCTGTTTGCTCTGCTTTTCAGGTTTGGTTTCACTGAGTACAGGTGTAACTGTATTGGCCTCAGCACAACGCAGACGATGGAGTCAGTGTTAGCCATGTCTTAAAATATCAGCATCTTAAAAATTACTTGTGCTACATGTCATCTGAATGTGGAAAGACCCTCTGTGTTGTTAACAATTAAGTATTTGTATTATAGCACAGACTGAAAGTGTTTTTTACTTTATTTATATGCCTTATGTTGCATCACTTGCTTCCACCTGTAGGAGATACTGTCACCGTGTGTAATAGACATTGCAGGAGCAATCTCCATTTCTCTGTGAACCATTTTCTTATCTGAACCTTTTGTCCTCTTCCTGCCAGACACACTATGAAAATCCTGTGTAAAGTATTTACTCTGAACCCTGAGTAGGTGGTTAATTGTTAATCCTTGTTCAGTTTGTAAATTGTAAATTATTATCCTTATTATGATAACTGTTTCTGTTGTTGAGCATACTGGTGATCTGTCTGTGTAATGGATTACGTTGATCCCTCGAGGAGACAGAGATCCATGTCTCTGATAATAGAATTGCGTCTATTTTAACACAAACGGGCATGGCAGTGAGGATGAAAAGCCCTATTTTGAGCTTCATGGCCATGAAATTATGTTTATACTGGGGAAGGGACAGTGGCTCATTGCACATCTTTACATTTTCACTCCTCACTCATTTCAAGGCCTTCTTGGGATCCTAATAAATGAAAATAACCCTTCAAACACTAAACATTTTCACCCTCAAGTGTTGTTTCTAAAGGCCAACTGCTGGTCTCCCTTGTGTTGATGACAACGGGGGAGATTAGATGTTTAGATAGTGAGCGAGTCTCATGACTTGGCATGTGCTTGTCTATTGTGTCACTTGAATAGAGAGTGGCCTTGCTGGAAGGGTGGGGGGTTTACATGCACATGCTGAAGCTGTCAAGGGTGAAATTACGTTAAAGGACAAATTTATGACAGATTTTTACTGATCCTTGATATGGAAATATGCATGCTGATGCTCTCATGATATTGACCATTAGAGGAGTTACTTAACCTATATCAAAACTACAATGACTTTACTGTCCACATATGTGCATCATAGTAGTTAAATGAAATAGTAATCTGTCAATACCAGTTTTTCCAGATTGATTATTCTGGGTAGGATAGTTTTTTTTTGTTGTTGTTGTTGTTGTTTTTTTTATGTCTTATACTTTGTAATACTTGTAGGACTGCAACAACAGTTACTTTTTTTTCATCAGTTAATCTGTTGAACATTTTTGTTTATAAAACATCAGACGCTAGTAAAAAAAAATTCTCTTTCCCAGAGCCCCAATGTTATGTCTTCAAATAGCTTCTTTTGTTTGAGCAGAACAATTTAAATCCAAATATATAAAATTTCCAATTATATAAATAAGAAAAAAAGCAGCAAATCCTCATTTGGGAAGCTGGAGTGAGAGAATATTTGGCAAATATTTGGTAAATATCTGATTTAAACTATTAATCAGTTATTAAAATCAGGGCTGCTGATTATTTACGTGATTAATTATTTGATGATCAAAATAGTTGCAGGTTAGTTTTCAGTCATATCAGCTAATTGATTAATCAGCTCAAATTAAAATTATCGCTGATTAATTTTCAAATCTGATGTGTGTTACTATCCAATCATATTTTTAATGCAAATGCTGCTATGATTTTTTGGAAACAAAGCTATTTGCCATTATTACTTCACTTTAGCACAGTGAGGAGTGACAGGTGTGAAATATGTGTTAATGAACTGTTTAAACACACATGTCATTAGGTAGTCAAAAACGTGTTGGTGTGTATGCACGGTTGTAGGTTAGCAGTAATGGAACTGCTGCAGTAACAGATGGCCAGACTGTACAGACGGCTGGAAATGCACAGGATCCGCAACAACAACAGCAGCAGCAGCAGCAACAAGCACCTAATGCATGGCAGGTCATTAAGGGAGTACTCTTCAGGTGAGCTTTTCTTTTTGTGTTTTAATCTGGAAGACTTGCTCTGAAAAGTGGAGAGCCAGCCCACAGATAAAAGCTTAATGTGGGCGTAATAATTAATACAAATAATTTTTTTTGGTTCTTTCATAGTCAGAGTTTATGAGCTGACACACCTGTCTACCACCTGACTGTTGTGTTTGTTGATTTAATTAGTTTTCAGGGCATTATAAGTTAATTTGTGTGTTTTGCAGATTCAGGAATGCATTAATTCCAAGTGATTTGTTCCCATATGACCGAATACACAGTACTTTAATTTGAACTAAAAGTGCTCATGCAAAGCACAGCATTTTTGGAGCTGGAAGCAGTGTAGTGTTTTCTTGGCACCTAGTTTGAATAAATGCCTATGGTTGTTTTTTTTGCATTAGGCATGTAGATTCTTTGCCAACAAATCAGCAAAAAAACAGGTCCACTTATTAGATTAAAAAGATTACATTGCATTAAGCATTTAAAATCCCAGTCTTTGGCATCAAACTTTTTTTAACACATTTCAGTATCATGATTTGGAAAACACGAGCTGGAAAAGTGCAGTATTTTTATTAGTACCTTTCCCTATTTCCAGCATCTCTAAGGTAAAGTTGCCTTCAAACACAGGATTGTCACTGCAATGAAAACAAATCATCTGTCAATATTCAGCCAGTTCACCAAAATATTAATTCCAGCACAGCTGTTGACATCTGTTGGCACCTAATGTAACTGATTCTGGGATTATTCAAGGAACAAATTTGGGCTGCAATAGAATAAAAATGTAAATACTCCCATTCGTCGCCTATACAAAATACTCTTCAGAAGACTGCTGCGGTCCAATTGTGAATGAATGAAACAGAGAGTTAGATTTTCACATCTGCTATAAGGCAGAATAGTTAGTAGCTGTATGGGGAAGAGTTTTTGTTTTTTCTTGATAGTTTTAAATAATTTTGAACTCTTTGGTCTGGGGAATGCCAAACTAAGATCTTTTTTTTTTTGACCGCCACAGAGTACTGTGTTCCTTTTTTACTTCTAAATTTGTCTCTCTTGACCTATGACTGATTTATGATGCAAAAAAGGCATCTCTCTTAAAGTGTGAGTGTAGTGCAGTTTCAATCAGAATAGCCCCATTTTGGTTTCACTCTCTTGCAGCAGCTCTTTAGATCTTAAGAGAAAAGGTCAAAACTAAATACTTTGTCTGAGATCTTTATTTAAATGCTCCCAGTATTTGTCCATTTACGAGCAAGTTTGAGTGTTAATCCACCTCATCACGGCCTTCTGCTCTTCACTGTTTATCCTTTTTTTTCTTTTGTCGTTTTTTTTTCTGACTTTCATTCCTTCTTTACTCTTCTTTTCCTCCGGCTCTGTTTGCATTTGTTTCTCCAGAATCTTCATAATCTGGGCAATCAGTAGCTGGTTCCGTCGAGGGCCGTCCACACCTGACCCCAACACGCCAGCCGGGGCACCCAGGGTGCCCAGCAGGAACCTCTTCCCCAAGGACACCCTGATGGTATTATATCTGCTTCCTCACCTTCCTCCCATAGCCCTACCTGCATGGCCATCTTTTTTTTTTTTCTTTTTTTTTTTTTTAAACAAGTTTTAATTGAATTGAAGCTGTTCAACATCCCTAGTACTCTGCACCCCTGAAGTATTTGGACAGCAAACCAGTGTAATCTCTCCCTGTCAGAGTAACTGGCTTCCTATCCCCTGACTCTAGTATCATAAACACCTTTATTTTCTCACCGTGCCTGCAGGACCTGTACGTGTACGTGTCCCAGGAGGAGGTGTTCTCTGACTTCAACAACACAGAAGCCATGTTCTGGTTTCACAGGGACCTTGTCTATGGAGACTGGAACATGGGGGAGAATGGGGACGGCTGCTACCAGCAGTATAAGGAGTTGGACATCCCAGAGGTGGGGATGACTTAAGATGGAGGGGAGGTGTGACAGACAGTAGATAATGAGTTTGATAGATTTGTGGTAAATTTAGATTTGTAGAATGTGGATGTATATTTACCTGAAATGAATGCTTCTCCCTGTGTGGTGTGTGCTTGCAGAAAGTACAGCATAACGGTTCCCTGTACATTCACGTCTACTTCACTAAAAGTGGGTTCCACCCGGACCCCAAACGCAAGGGGCAGTACCGCAGACTGGCAACAGTTCACGTAACACGAAGTAAGCACATGTGCAAAACACACATTGTAAACTTTAAACAAAAGTTGTAGTAACAGAATAACATATATACTGTACAATAATTTTTAAGTGTCAACCTTTACTTTTTTACTCTGTAAGTGCTGAATAAATTCAAGCGAAGAAAGTTTCTGAAGACCAAGAATCTGCTAACAGGAGAGACAGAAGCAGATCCCGAAATGATCAAGGTTGGTATATTTTTGTTTGATTTTGTTATTTTGTATGCTGCAGAGCTAAACTGACAAATCAACCGATATTATCTTATTCCAGATATATTGGCACTGGTGTAAATGTTGGCTGGTAAAAAGAAATTTCAGTACAGAAATGCCAAGCTAAGTTTGAGGTAATTTAGAAATAGTGTTTCCATTACATTGTTTTTCCACCAGAAAGCACGGGTGATTTTTCAACTGTCAAATGTCTCAGTGTCATGTGGGTCAAACTATAAAAAAAAAAAAAAAAAAAAAAACTTCTGAGGTGCTTTATCAAGATGGAATATTTGTTTATTATATTGTTTTTAAACTCCAAAACAACATATCAGTATCGGCCTCAGAAAACCAGTATCAGTCAGGCTATAGTACACTGTGTATTATGAATGGATATGTGGGCTTTATGGCCTCTGGACTGTGCTAAATGTTAACATCATATTAGTGTTCAAAGTTACTACTTCAAAACTTCAAAACTTGAGTGTGAAATTTGCCAATTTTATGTTTATGTTTGAATTTCTGTTGTAGTTGAAACAGAATAACCTCCTCGCTTCAGACTTTAAATCAAGCATTAACTTTTCCTTGATTTAACTGATTTACTAACACAGGATTTTTCACTATGCCACTAGTTTTATCTCCACACATCTAATTGAAGTGACTTCTCATTGCTGGAAAATGTACTGCACAATCATTTTTTAAGAATGAAAGTTCAAGTAATGACATTTTTACCACACGGCAGTCAGTTATCCACATCGTATGACGTTGATTTCTAAATAAATGTTGCAGGAATTTTAACTAATCCTGGAAAAGACAACCAAAGGAACCAAAAATAATTTTACAAATTAAAATAAAATCATTAGAAAAAAATATCAAGGACTTAACTTATTGGATTTGACTTTCTTTCTATTCACAAATCTGAAAATGTTTTTCACAGAGGTTGTTGCAGCTCATCACTGACATGTTTTATCAAATATGTTTCTTCACAGCGAGCAGAGAGCCACGGTCCAGTGGAGATTATATCTCATTGGCACCCGAACCTCACCCTCAACATGGTAGATGACCACACGGCCTGGGTCAAAGGCTCTGTTCCCCCTCCTCTGGACCAACGTAAGTTCATCTCACTGACCTTTTTGCCTTTTCTGCACTATGCCGTAAATGTTTTTTTTTTTTTTTTTTTTAAGGTCTCAACGGCAGCAGAAGTGACATTTGTACTTTTCTACCCTGTCTACCACTAGATGTTAAGTTTGATGCAGTAAGTGGTGATTACTACCCTATTGTGTACTTCAATGACTACTGGAACCTTCAGAGGGATTACTATCCCATCAACGAGACCCTGACAAAACTCCCACTGCGCCTCACCTACTGCCCGTTGTCCTTGTGGCGCTGGCAGCTGTACGCTGCCCAGAACGCTCGCTCACCGTGGAATTTCCTGCCTGAGGACACCTACGAGCAGTCTGATGAAGACCAAGATTCTGTCAAGGTAAGAGGTCAAGGGTCATGGAGACAGAAAATAGAGACAATGTATTAGATGAGATGAGATAGTATTTCTGGTTTCTTTGACACAGGTATGCTTTTGGGCTCCGTTAAATTGAGTTGCAATAGTAATGGCTCATATTTAGATAGTTATTGAGTGTCGCCTGATATAATAACTGATTGGGTAATAAGACACATGATCCATATGCTGTGCTATTCATATCGATTTAAAAAAAAAAAAAAAAGATTTGATTTAATATGAGGCAGGTGTATCTTTACAATAGACATTCATTCTGTATAAAATGTCATGAATTGTGTGAAATATGAATACTGTGCACTACATCTTTACTCACATATCGGCAGTGGCGTGCCGTCAGGACAAACGAGGCAAGCAGTGCTTGACCAGTTAAAGCTAAAAATAGACATCAGTTAGAACGATACTGAAATGGAAGCGATATCTCTCCTTACATCTTAGAACAGCGTCTGTCCCCTAAAGGATCTGATATTGCCTGTTTAAATTCATCTTGTAATTTACTGCCCTCTTGTTGCTGTAGCCGGCTATTGTCGCTGGAAGCTAGGTCGCCTCTTGGTTGTTGTATCTATCTTGTCATTTTCGTGGGTGTGGCCGTGTCCCCTTGGCAAATACTGGGGCTTGTCAAACAGAGGGGGGAGCAGCATTTTTTTGGATGTTTGCTTATGTGCGTAGCGGATAATCTTGGGATCTTTGATGGGTGACTTGCTATAGCTAGTCACCCTATAGCTTTCACAGATATATTTATTCAATTTACAAATTTACAGTTAACCATGTAACATAATACTCAAGCCTTTTAATTATGTTCTGCTTTTTAGTTATCACATTAATATCATATCCTTTCTGTTAATAAAGGTGTAGAGTTCTCTATGCGAGATCTGCAGTAAGTTTGAGCCAGCATTTTGAAGCAGGGAAATCACTGGAGTGTGTCATTGTCAGGTAATGGTAAATACAGTGGAAACTGCTTATAGTGATCACAGTTACAGTGATTAGCCGCTTATATGGATCAAAAAGCTTCGGACAGAATCATTCCTATACAAATACTGTTTAAATAATTTGCTCAAAGCAATCAAGTAGTCTGCTTACAGTGTTCATTTTGGGTCATTTCATTTATGACAACATAAGGAAAAAGAATTTAAAACTGTTGTAGCCTACTACTACAAGCTGTCATATGCTTAGGCTCTCTTCTAACCTTTTTGCACGAGGTTTTTGGATTACCACAGTGTGCAACCACTGTCCCTGCCTGCTCTCCCAACAAACGTGTGTGTGTGTGTGTGAGTGTGTGTGTGAGTGTGTGTGAGAGTGTGTGTGAGAGTGTGTGTGTGAGAGTGTGTGTGAGAGTGTGTGTGTGTGAGAGTGTGTGTGTGTGTGTGTGTGTGTGTGTGTGTGTGTGTGTGTGTGTGAGAGAGTGTGTGTGTGAGAGATCTTCCTCTACTCACATCGCAAAGGCTCAGTGAGTTATTTTGCCCTCCCGTTCCTGCGCTGCTTGCATTTTGGGACTTTTACAAAGCTTAATTACTGTCCCTGCTCTCTCACAGCAACAGGTATGTTTTAAAATGAGTGGAGTTTAATGCTTTCACCCTGACTTGCTTGACAGGCTTGGAGTAGCAGAGGGCCACAGCTCACTTTGATATTTTATCTTTAAATCAGTAGCCTATAAGCTATCCGTTTCATTACTTTATATTCATGTAATGAATTTACAAATGTCAGTTAGATGGTAATTTGCATGATAAATAAAGAGAGAAAAAAAGATTTGGTCATAATTATTCGGTTTCCACTGTATTTTGAAGATTACCATATAAGTGATTTTAGATATTTTTCCTCTCTACTGCATATTTGATACGTTTACTGTCAGTTCAAAGGAATAATCCTAATACTTCTGGTTCTATGTACAGGCACGGTGAAAGAGAGAGAGACTTTCAGTACAGGAAAGACAGGCAGCACAAAATCATGAGACAGGACAGGCCCTGAAATTAAGAGAGATTTGCTACTGTCATGAAAAGGTATATTTTAGTCTGGTCCACTTTTTTCGTTGATGTAGTGAACAGCTGAATCGCACGTTGAGATTGTAGTTTATGGACGTGTCGTTGGTTCTTCGGCTCTGTTTGCCTATCTGTGAAAGTTGCCACACGCCACAAATCTCAGCTGTCCATAAAATTCACTGACACTGAAAGCACTTCATGTTGCAGTAACTCCTGCTCTCCCTTACACATTAGGTGATATTTTATTTTTGATTGTCACACAACAAAATGCACCTTACAGAATAGCCTGTATTGGGACACATCATTTTTATTGGCATTGTATCTACAGCTGCAACAATCTGATTATTTAATTGACAAAAAATCAAGTGGCTAATCATTTTTCGTTTTATTAAGCAAAAAATGTCAAACATTTGCTGATCTAGCTTCTCAAAAAAGAAGCTTTGATGCTTTTCTGTGTCGTACATGAGAGTAAAGTGAGTATCTTGGAATGTTGGGCTGTTGATTAGACAAAACAAAATATTTGAAGGCATCACTTTGGTCTGTGAGAAATTATAACATTTACTGCATTTTTCAGGAAATAATCAGCAGATTAATCAATGATCATTGGTTGCAGCCACAGTAGTATTGTAGTGTAGCAAGTTACTTATGATTCCCATCTCCAATACCAAGACAGGTGGAATTTATTTATATATAAAAACTGCTGTGTGGGCACTGCAGCAGCTAAACCTGTGGACTTTCTGATCAAATACAGAAATAAAGTTTGTCTAACGTCTGTAAATTGAGATGAAAATCCCTCTTTGTATAGGTGGCCCTTTTGGAAACCAACCCGTACCTGTTGGGACTCACCATTGTAGTCTCCATTGTGCACAGCATCTTCGAGTTTCTTGCCTTCAAGAACGGTAAGCTAACACCAGCCGGTCTGTATTCAGGACTTTTTTCTTTTTCTTTTTTTTTTTTTTTTTTTTAAACAACAAAAGAATAGTTTGTACAGTGTCTGTGTGTCTCCGGCTTCACCTCATCACCCTCTCTTCTTCAGATATCCAGTTCTGGAACAGCAGACAGTCTCTAGAAGGTCTGTCTGTGCGCTCCATCATATTTGGAGTTTTTCAGTCTCTGGTGGTGCTGCTGTACATACTGGACAATGAAACCAACTTTGTGGTACAGGTCAGCGTGTTCATCGGCCTTCTTATTGACCTGTGGAAAATCACCAAGGTCATGGATGTCAGAGTAAGTCAGAACAATACTCAGTTGTTTTTTTTTCATGCACAATATTGTTTGATTTCCAACACTATTAAGGTGAGCTCCTGTCATTTGTCCTTAAAAGCCAAATCTAATGCAGTCTGTCTCACTGATGAGCTCATCTTAAACCAAAAAACTGGGAGCTAACCAGTGAATGTGTTACGATGATGATTAGTTTGAATGAAAACCGGCAAACTCCTCCTCTTCTAGACTGGACACAGGCTTTACAGTCTCCTCTAAAGCCAGTATTAAGAATTACATTTGTTGATAATAAGTCACATTTTTTTCCAACTTTCCTTTGTTGCCCTTTTGTGAATCCAAATGCTAACCTTTTATATCTATACATTACATTTCTTCTTCCTGTTATGCTACTATTACCATATTCCAGCAACCCCTTATTTTTGTCTTTCATTAGTTGGACAGAGAGAACAAAATCGCAGGGGTATTCCCAAGATTGGTATTCACAGACAAGTCAACATATGTGGAGTCTTCAACCAAAATCTATGACGATGTAAGTTAAACATATACTCAACTGCAGCGCTGTAAACACTGGCCACATTCAGAAGACACTGATTTAGAAAAGGCATTTGGAGAACATTATATTTTCTAATATGACAGAAATGACCGATATCATCAAACTCATACTCGCACCTCTGTGAATGTCTGACAAGCCAAATACATATTTCTCTTTTGGGATGAATAAAATATCTCAAGCATGTCGTATAAAACCAAACCAATGAGCGATACTTTATATAAATCAGTATCTTCTGACTCCTTTTATAACTCCTTTTCTCTCTTGACCTGTGAACAGATGGCCTTCAAGTACTTGTCGTGGCTGCTCTACCCTCTGTTTGGCTGCTATGCGGTCTACAGTTTATTGTACGTAGAGCACAAAGGCTGGTACTCATGGGTACTCAGCATGCTCTATGGCTTCTTGTTAACCTTTGGTAAGTTTGTCTGAAGCATTTATTTACTACTCCATTTAGATAAAAGGAAATTTATATAGAATGTCAAGTGTTGAAACTTTATACATAGGTTGAGTGCACATCGGGAGGATTTAATGTACTGTAAAACTTTATATTATTTATTTATTGCAATTCAAGTTTTCCAGTAGATAACAAACATAATGCAATACAAGACAACATTACAGTAAGTCAATGAAAAACAGGTAACAAAACAAATAGAACAAAACAAACAGAACAAATATGGTAGGTAATCCAAGTAAAATAAGTGAAACCAATAAAATAGGGGGGAGAAAAAAAAGTCAAAGTATAAATAAAATACCACATAATTACATCATAAATTGGGTAGCAGATTTCATTATTTTAAAAGAGGAGGGATATTTTCATTCTGTTTAATTTTCTGCCTTTATATATCTTAAAAATTGAGACCAAACTTAACACTTTTTTTTTTTAAAGGAAAACAGGAAGGAAAAGGAGAAAATCGTTAAAGAGGAAAGGCGTTTTCCTATGAGAAATAATTTTGATGGTTTGTGTGTGTGCAGTGTAAGTTAGGTAGTGTGCATGAAATGATGCAGAATAGTGCTCATGTTTCATATAATTAACTATAAGTTATAATATTTGATCTCAGTTTAAGCCTCAAAGTATAAAGACGAACGTATTGGACAGAAATCAAAGTCATAACTGTAGTAGCCAATTTGAACAGATCCACAAAAAGTTTAGCATCATGAAAGTGCCGTAAATTCCCAAAATACTGATGTTTACAAGAAGTTAAGGACATGGTTATCGGTGTTTGTCATTGAGTCAGTAAATAGGTTAATTTTGAAAATATGAAACAAGCAGATAATGTACAGGAGTACAAATAAATTGTGACTCAAGAAAATTAACTATTTTGTTAACATGGATGATCATATTAGATAAAGCAGCACATACACTTTGTTGTGTCTTTTGCGATGGTAGATAGTACATTATCTCTAATATACAGTATTAGTTAAAGTTCAACATCTTTTCTTGTGTACCCATTCTTATCTCTGACCTTGGAATTATATATATTTTTATTCTCTTACTGTATTATTGATTTTACTCTCTGGTGACACATTATGGCCAACAGGGTTTTGTTTATGTAAATCTATTTTTAAAGGCCAGAGATACCGCTGATTATTATTGTAGTGGATGTACACGCAGCTCCTGTTTTCATACATGGTTACGTACCCAAGTCCCAGTAGCCTCTGCCAATGTGCTGTGTATTAATAGACACACCCAGTCGTGTTGCCTGCAGTCTAATGTACTGCCTCTGGTGTGTTGTTTTTTTTTTTTTTTTTTTTAAAGTGTGTGTATATGACCTAACCAGCTCCTTCCTTTTTATGTTTTTTTTTTTTTTGGGGCTTTAGGTTTCATTACAATGACGCCACAGCTATTCATCAACTACAAAATGAAGTCTGTGGCCCACCTCCCATGGAGGATGCTCACCTACAAGGCTCTCAATACCTTTATTGATGACCTGTTTGCCTTCGTCATCAAGATGCCCATGATGTACAGGATAGGATGCCTCAGAGATGGTACGTCTTCTCTTCTCTGTTGATATTTAGTATTTTTCTATGAATTCACCAGGATCAGGGGAAGTTAAGTAATCAGCTCAATCAACCAGTGGGAGTAAAAGCCGTTGGTCAACTTCCTCAGCCCACATTCCAGAGAAGCCATTTTGAGTTTGTAGATCAATGAAGATGAGCTCATATGTGTGGTGTTTTGCTGGATGTTGTTTCCGATTTGACTCATTGCTCAGCATGGTGGAAGCTAAAGTAGGCAGGCGGTTTATCAAGAAGGTTTGTTGTTTTGTTTAAAGGAAAGGCTGCTCTGCTTTCTGTCCCTTCTGCCCTGACTTGAGCACAATGCTTTCAGAGGAAATGTAGAATCATTGTCGCTCATGGCATTGTGTTTTTAGCCACAGACCAACTGTCCAAATCACCACCAGCCTTCCATGTCGGTCACAATATGTATTATAAGTGATCCTCTAACTCCACCTAGTGTCAACCTACCAGATCTCACCGATTTCCATAATGCCCTTTGTTATTACTACAATATTATTACATATAAAGTCTCACTATATTTAACCATGCAAGTCAGACTTGCTGGCACTACATACAACCGTGGGGAGTAATTTGCTTTATGTTGACGAAATACTCAGTGATCTACTATCATCTGACCTCCTTAAATATGTTACAGGCAGTTGTAAATATTTTCTTTTACTCAGTGGTCAGTATAGTGTGCACAGTCTGTCAGTCTGGAATATATGAAGTGGCACTTCTATAAAAGCCAGTCTTACAAAGACACACAAGAGACATGTCATGCTAGGTGACGTGGCGATCTAACTTTTTCTTTTTATTGTTAGGTGATGTCATTGTCATTGGGAGCTGCTACTACATACACTACAACACTGCTTCCACAGTTAGTTAAGTGGATTTGATTGGCTGATGCCGCTTGATAGCTTTAGTGGCTTCATAATGCGTTCATGTCATTGTTGAGTCACTGTTAATATACATGGATACTATTAATACATGGATGCTTCAACTCAGACAAAGTATAGATATATAGTGCTGACAGAGCCACTTATACACTAGAAAAATATTAGTAAACAATTTATACTTTGCTGTTTTTGATTTGCTAAGGATAAGCCGTTTTATGGTTTCACTGCAGTAGACTGAATTAGGACCAATAATGACTGCAGTCAGCTCTGGATTCTGATCGGTTAAAATGTGTAACAAGCTACCTGTGCATGTTAATTTAGTTAAAGCTAGGGAGCCTGGAGAGTGCACTGTGTTTACTTTGCTCACCGTGCTTGTGTCGTAAAAGTACTTTGTTGAAGAAGAACGTTTTTCAGTAAACTGTTTAATGAAGAACACGGACTGCAGAGTTTAATTGAAGCACCTGTCAACCACATGTCTTAAGCTTAAGTGGGCATTTCATTGAACTAACCTCTGTTTCCTCTCCTGCAGATGTGGTGTTCTTCATCTACCTTTACCAGCGCTGGATCTATCGGGTCGATCCAAACAGAGTCAACGAGTTCGGCACCAGCGGAGCAGACCACGACCAGAATAACACAGCAGCGGCAGACGCTGCTCCCTCCGCCGCCGCCATCACAGACAAACCAGAGGGGGAGAAGAAGAACGATTAAGCAAGACCATGCCCTTATCTGCTTCCCTGACCCGCACCGCTGGGGCAAAGAGGACTTGTGGAAATTAGGCAGGGAGGGGAGTTGTCGTTTAGCTGTCATGGACGCCACTATAAAAAAAAAAGAAAAAAAAAAAAAAGCAGTTCAACTGTTCCCTCTGATTTCTGTGTGGATCCACAGAGAATCATATTCAGTGTAGACTTGGTAAATTCTTATTTCTGTTTCCTGCCCATCTCCGCCCTCTCGTTTTGCAGTTCAAGTGAAGTAAAACAAAACGTGATGTACTGTATTCTGTTTGATTTTTCAGAGGGTAACAGTGTCTTGGAGTAGAGTTTGGGAGGGGATCGGGTCGCAGTTATACTATATCTTTTTTTATACAGGGAGGAAAGAGGCCAAGTGCAACTTTTGTTCTTTGTGTAGATTCCTTGTGAATTTTTCTTTTCATTCCATGTGAGCACCGTGTTTCGGATTGCCTGGAAACTGATGAGTAGTGCTGGAGGAAAGTGGAACGGTCCTGAGCCACAATGGAGGATGAAGAAGAGAGGTGGTAACTGGAGACGAAATGGATGACCCTACAGGACAGTGACTGCTACCCTCAATTTTAAACAAATGGTTAATGTTCTAAATTTGAACATATATAAATAACAGCCTTGTTGGTATTAATATAAATATATTAATATTGTCAATGACTTAATTTTTGTTTTTCAGTCACTGAACCATTCTTTTGTATGTCCTCAAACTGTACAGAATCTCAGCTTGTCATGTTAATAATACAGATGTCAAAACTGTCTAGCAATAGCTAATTTGCAAGTCTAATTTTTATTTTCCCCCCTCCGCCGGATTTCTGACTCTCTGATTGTTTCATGCTCCAAGCCACATCACCTTGACAGACACAGTGGAGACAGTCGGGTGTGTGCTGGAAGAATTACAGTGTCTCTTGTTTTTATTTTGAGTGCTGTAAATCCTGAAACAAGGAGGGTTCCATGTTGGTACATATTGAATTTTGAGCATTCATGTTTATAGTAAAACTTAAGTGTGATTTAAAATGTCTATGCAAAGCTTTTTTGATTTTACTGTTTTTACTTGCTGCGCTGAGTTCAAGAAAAATATTTTTGCATGAAACCTTTTTTTTTTTTTTCACATTGATTTTTATTGATGTTACAGGTAACAGTTTATTTGTGTGCTTTTGCGGCATGCACATTATATGGTTAGGCCTTTGTGCTCTTTCACCCTGAAGGGTTGAGTTTAGGGCTGCAACTAATGTATTATTATTATTATTATTTTCCCCAACTAATTGTTTTTGTCTAGAAAATGACAAAATTGTGAAAATGCCCATCAGTTTCCCAGAGCCCGAGGTGATGACTTCAAATTGCTCGTTTTGTCTGACCAAAAGTCAAATCTCATAGATTCAGTTCACAAAGAAATAAAAATGAGACGCAAAAATACTCAAATTCAAGAGGCTGAAACCAGGAAATATCTGGTATTCTTTCTTGGAAATGGGACTCAAATGATTTATTATGAAAATGGTTATGTTTATAAAATAGTTGATTTTCTTTTAAGTGGTTTCAGCTGTACTCGAGTTTGATCATCAGTCACTGTGAACTCGTATTGTGAAGTTTGGTTCATTTATAAGAGGCATGGCCAATACTGCTTTCCAATGTGTGTGTGGAAAGACAAGCAAGTTTTAGTAATGCAGACACAGACCACTAAATACAATAGATGTGTGTGTAATGTAAACATTTTTTTTTTTTTTTCTTCTCTCCAAACCATCAACTGACTCTTTTTGGTAACCAGACGTTTTAGTGTGTTATAATATACCTTTCAATAGTTAAGTAAAAATAATGTCTGTCTACTCTGGTAATCAGGCCAGGGGGTTGAGTGACGTCAGGCCAGATTGTAGCGTTTGCCTTCACCTACGCGAATGATGCATCTACCCGGTGATATGGTGCGGATGTTTAAGATGGTGTCACTTTCCTTCTTGACGCATCTACAGAACCACTCTGATGCCCTAATTTTTACCCAAGTCTGATGCTGGGTCCAACTCCGAACCCACTGGTTAGGACACAACGGGTCACTAACCCTCCTACATAGGAGCCAGACACAAAAGAACTAGAAACGACTCTGCATTTTTGTCACTTTGTAGTAGTTTTGCTTCTCTTTGTGGTCTCTTTGGACCTTTTTTTTTTTGCCGTCGTTTTGTGTCCCTTGGTGTCTTTTGGTTGTCATTTTCGAATCTCTTTGTAGTGGTTTTGTCTTTGTGGTCTCTTTGGATCTTCTTGGTGTCATATTTTGTGTAATTGCGCTCTTTTTCTACCTCTAGTCATTTGAAAGACTTTCTAACAGAAAATATTAACGGCCCCTGACTCCCTGGGCCTGTGCTGTGTAGGCTAGCTCAGTAATCCATCCACGCCTGTGACCTTTTTAATAGCCCAGGCAGTGCCTCTCTTTTGAACTGTACGTTGTATGTGCCTGTGAGCAAAAGCCTGATGTGACTGTTAATTTTAATCGTTTGTACAGTCCTGAAGAGCTTGAGTATTTCATAGGAAAGATTTTAGAATTGTGTAGCAGAAATGTTTTATTTCTTTTTCTTTCCTATCTTTTGCATCATCTCCTTTTAATTCTTCTCAGGATCTTGAAGAATCCGCCCACACATTTACCACCTACTGGTTCCTCTTTGCGCTTTTGTAAGAGTAGAAAGTCCAGCATCAGACTGCCCAACTATAGTGTCACAGCACATGTTTTTCCACATCTGTAGCTGTCTTATCTGCAACAACTCTGCAGCTGAGATAATCATCTGTTTGTTTATTTTTTATTACTTGGTCCCCATTGACTTAATTCTTCCTGTAAACGACTCAACTTTCGCTTGCCGTTTCCTTGAAATCGTCAGTACTGTGTGTCATCGGCAGGTGTCACTGCTGCGCATCATAGGGTCAGCAAATTGTCAGAAGTTTCGAGACACTTTTTTATTTTTTATTTTTTAATTTTATTAAGGGCAGGTATTGGAAGTGCACGGAGCTTATTGGCGCAGGTACAAAACTGTCAGTCGTAAAAACGAGGAATTCCCGCTTCATCCTCAGTTTGTAGGAAACGAGACGCAGCAGGATACTGGCATGATGCAACCAGGAGTAATGTCTCTGGGAAAAAGCTGGCTCTGGCATGCCGGCAGTTGGAGAAATGGGTGGCTGTGAGTTGGGATGGAGGCGCGTTTAAATATACGTAAATTGTTTCGCATGTGCGGTGCAGCTGAGTAAAAACAAACAAACAAAAATAGGCACCGAGGCGTGCAGTTAGAATACTTAATGGGGGGGGGGGGAATCTCTCCGTTCTGCGGTCACGATGTTCTTCTGAGATGAAGATGTTGAATATGCAAATGAGTAAGACGCGCTGCATTTAGGTTAAAAAGGTTGAAGTGGGGTACCTGCTGCCCTGGGGGGGGGGGGGTTCCCGGCTGGGAGGTGACGTGACGCCGAGGGGATTTCCACACCCAAACCAGCCAATCAGAGGCGAGGCTGCTGCGGAAACACAAAACTGAAGCACGGTGCCTCACACATCATTCAAGGCATGTCCTCAAGTCGGTGTAACGCATTTTTTGCCGGTTGGTGCGAACACTCGGAGCTGGTGTCCCGCCCGACGAACCTTTAACCGACTGCTGTAGGGAGTAAAAGAGAGATTTGACCGAGAAGACACGCCGCGACACCGGGATTTATCCGATTTGGAGAGAATTGAAGGACGCGACGGTGGAGTTCATGGTCTTAAAGGACTCCTTACATGCGATGAAAGACATGGACCCCTTCAGCGGTAGGTTTGAAGTGATGATCGTTGTGCTTGTGTGTGTGTGTGTGTTTGTGTGTGTGTGTGAGAGAGAGTGTGTGTGTGAGAGAGAGAGAGAGAGACAGAGCTGACATCATCTTCAGGCATGCGATTTGTCAGAGCGGAGGAGCCAACACCCATTCCCGAGATCTGAGCACTTCCCCCCGGCTCCTACAGTCCCACTGTTACCGCTCAGCCTTGTGCAGGCTACAAAGTTTAACAACCGCAGCCGCGTTTCATTGCGTTCAGTGACACTTTACTTTCTGTCTGTCCTGCAGAGCGAGGGCCGTCGGACTTCGGTGAGTACGGACTCTTGTTTCCCTTTGGCTCTTGTTGAGCATAAATGTAATGCATGTGTGGCGTGTAAGGCGCCGTTGCAAAGCGTGACCCGAGATGACTTTGTGGAGAAGTAAACCATCGGTATTTCTGCTTCCTTATCTCGCATTGTGTTGTTTCACACAAAGCCTCAGGGTAGGAAAGTGGAAAACAAAACGGTTCAGACAACAACAACAAAATCGACCTAACATGATTTCAGGAAACTTAGCATTAGTAAGCATTCATCTCAATATATGTATTGCATTTCAAGCTGAAACTAACTTATTTTCTTTATTCATCACACATTATTTTCTCGCTTGTCTATATGCATTATAACAATACAATACTATAAAATATTGTATAAACGTAGTCAAAATATACAGTATAATATAGTATAATAAAACTATAAAATGGCAGAACATAATTCAAAACCTAGAGAAATTCATTTACTATCATGTCAATTATGAGAAAACCAGCAGATAATCCCCACGTTTCATATGAACCCTCAAATCATTACTTGATTATCAAAGTTTGCTGCCGATTTTCTGCTCTAACCGCAATCGACATGTTTTAGGCCTGCTTTAATATTTCAAACGCCACGCCTGCAGGAAACTCTCGTTTCTGTTTGGTTTGCAAGTGCCAGACACAGCAGGCCTCGCTAACGGGCCTGAATCAGACCACAAGTTAAATTTAACTGCAGGTAGCCATGGCAACAGCCAGACCTCCGCCCCTCTACTGGTTGACTTCAACCGTGGTGGAAAGTGACTTAAGTAAATTAACCTGAGTAATGTACTTTACAATTTCGAGGTACTTGTACCTCAGTAATCGTGCAAACCGGACAGTGCACTTTGAGGTGTCCCGATATGGAATATAATGGACAGTGTGGGGTGAACAACGCTTTTAGCGCACGTCAGCAAATACAAACATCATAATGCTGAGCGTGAAACGGATCTAATGTAAATGCAGAAGTACAAAATACTCAAACACTGAGTTTACCCCAGGAACAGGCCAAGGTGTTCAGACACTCAGTTGCATCCCGTCGGGTGATTAGTTTACTCATGATATGGCAGCCTCACTGTAAGTTACACTCATTAAATATATGCTGTTTACTCTATGGAATAGCTCCAATCTGCTCTTGCCTCCTGTAGGTTAATGTCATTTTTAATAAAACTGGCAAAAGTTTTTAGGATGTGAGTGGAGGTGGTCTTTGTTTCAGGAAAGGTGGCCCCCCTCAAGTATGAACATACACTAAATTAGAGGTCGTCATTGAGATCCCATTTATCCCCCTGTAGAAATCCTATAAAAACTCCACTCTGCCTGTTATATTGATATTGGTTTTAGTTTTATCATTTGATAAGGCTTTATTTGACAGGTCCATAAATCCGAGTTTATCTCCAAATAACCTCCTTAGACATTTCCTGGAAAGAACCATATGATTTGGTTTAAATTACAGGTAAAATGGAGAGTGATCAGCTGCTGCACTTCCAGCTACTTCTAAATGCTAAGCTAGCAAAGCCTTGACACTTTACTTCAGAGGATGACGGGTGAGCTAAACATTCAAAATGTGTCTCCAAACAACCTACAGTTCAGCATAGATGAAGAATAAAGTTTCCAGTAATAAATAAGAGAGTAGTAAATATTCACTGGGGTTTCAATGGGGCAATTTCCTTTATGAAAATTCATATGGAAGACAATAATAAACTCAGCACAACTAACTGAACTAACTACAATAACGGTCTCAGAACTTTTCTCTCCATTTTTACTGTATTTAGAACCAAACTACACGGTTCTTTCCAGGAAAAACTTTCAGGATATTATTAAGAAATAATGGCCCTGTCAAATAAGGCATTATCTATTATTTTATATTCTTACTTTTTTCATTAACATAGTTTTATTGCTTGTTTTCTGTGTATAAAGTGTCCTTGGGTTACATGAAAACTGTTAAAAACACTGTTCTCAGTCAGTCGTTGTGGATCAACATTGGTTCAGATACAATTTGTTTGACAATACTTATGCTTTTATAGATCTCATCGAGGAACTCATCATAGAGGACGGGGACCAGCCACTTGTCCCCCTCCCTTTACCTTTTCCCCCTCCCGCTGACCTCCTCACCCAGGTTGCGCGCAGCCATCACACCAGGATGCACCGACAGAGCTCCCCGCAGTCATCACAGCCGGTGCTGGTGGCGAGAGGCACCGCACACCCGGTGAGTGGGTTCAAAAGTATCCTTGTGTGCACTCCCAGAGGGTTGAGTATTTGTACCAGAGGTGGTTATTTCTGTTGTTGTGTCTGGTCTCGACTGGTTTCTCCCTCGGTTAGCGGTTTCCTGAGTGTTGGCGATGCCCAACAGTCAAGCATGAAGGTGTTTCTTTCAGGTGTAGGTGGTGCGATAAAAGAAGGGGAGAGTGGCCAGTTGTGGGGAAAATCAGAGGGGCCGCGACAAACACAAGACTCAGTTTAATACAGGGTATCTGCAGGTATTGCAAAGTATTTTTATTATTATAGCTGGAGCAAATTATTCTTCCAGACCTATGACCTTGTGAAATTCACATCCAGCCATTCATTTTTTTGCTGCTTATCCAGGTACAGGTGGTGTTTAATGATTAATTAATGATATTCGCTAGATTATTGTAAATTAAGTGTTAGAAAAGTTGTATATTTTATCTTTAAGCTCAAAACTGAATGCAGAGGTCATTTTAAAAATTGAATTCTGGCATTTTTCTTTGTGCTACCAGAGCTACGTCTTTTCTCAGGTTGTCTTTATCTTGGCTAGATGACATTAAAACCAAAACGAGTAGTTGATTAGTCGATAGTCAATAAATTTTTATATAACAATTCTGATAATTAATTGTTAAAGTTAATTATCAAGAAAAACTGATTTAAAAAGGATCTCGTTCCAGCTTCTCAAATGTGAGGATTTGCAGCATTTTAATATGTCATTGTCAATTGAATATCTTTGGGTTTTGGACTGTTGGTTGGACAAAGCAGCCAGTCAGACAAGCATGTTGTGGATGTTCCCTCAGACTCTAGGAACTTGTAATCAAAATTTAAGATTTTCTGACATTTTATAGACTCGACGCTAAATCAAAACAACAATCAGGGGCTTAATTGATGCTGACAGTAAATCGTGAGACACAGCCCTAGACTACATGCATCTTTGCTGTCAAGGGAACTGAGTAATTGATCTGTGCAGGCAAAACTGTTATTTCGTCCACACTGCCTTCATGCTGCAGCTGAAAGCTTATCAGTATCACACTCGCCAACAGATGAAGCTTCTGCTGGGATGTCTCTCTGTTTTAGTGAAGGGGTTTTCGCAGGATGAAATGTTGGGGGAATAAACTGCGGCGTGGTGCATGTGAAGCCTGCGGATGGTTTGGCTGTTTTGGTTGTTGTGCGGAGCAGTAATGAGGCACCCAGGCAGGTCAGGCTCTTACTATATAGCACGTGGTTTACAGACATCGGGGAGATCACAAGTGTTGTAATCTGATAAAACCGAAGTGACGCTGTAGCCTGCACAGACAGGTACAAATAATCTAGGGCACCAGAAAATAGCTTTAACTCTTTACTTAGCAAATGGTCTGCACATGTGTGGTTGCTACATTTGGGTTGTCTTTGTGTGTGTGTGTGTGTGTGTGTGTGTGTGTGTGTGTGTGTGTGTGTGTGTGTGTGTGTGTGTGTGTGTAAATACAGTTTGTTAAAAAGTTATGAGTCTTTGCAGCCTGTGAGAGGCTGCCACACCTCCCCAGCATGCTTTCCTGTGGGAGGAGGCTGAGAGCGAAGGGGGAGGAGGGGTTTTGATGACTTGGAAGACCTGTAATCTGACTCCTACTTTCAGTTTGCCGTCCTTTCTGTTTACCAGCCAAACCCACCGGGGGTTGGAGGTTGCATTCTTCGCGCCACACTGCTTCTTCAATTGGTCGATCTACGTCAGGTCTAGCTGACTTCCTATTTCCTGTTCGCTGCCAGGCTTTTGTTTAGCTTCAGTGTTTTAGGCGAACAGGTATGCCCAGATTAACACGCTAACACAGCAGCAGACATCTGTGGCTCGACAGGATATTGTGAAACATGATCTCATGCAGAGCCATCATGCAGATTTAACTGCTATACGGGTGTGAAAGGACTCAACTTCTTTACTTCTTTGTTTCCTGCAGGTTTGATTATTCATCTTTTGTTAAACTCATGCTACAGAGAGACTAAAGCTTAAGCGTGTTTTGTGTAAATTTATTTTGTGATGCTTTTGCTTCGTTTTACATTGAGGCCAATGGAGGCCTTACTGGGCACAAACTGGGGATTTATGATAGGGAGATAAAGAAAGTAAAAGCAGCACAGAGAGAGAGAGAGAGAGAGAGAGAGAGAGAGAGGTATTAACACCAAGTCTGTGATTGAGCGGAAAAGCTTAATGGCCTGTGGTGTAACGGAAAAGTCAAAGAGCGCATGGTTAACTGTATGCACTGATACAAAGCACATGTATGAAGGAAAAACATGCACTGACTCCGGTTTGCTGCTCAGTTTCACCACAGAAAACTTCACATACACTATCAATCGCTATGATGGGTGACAGACATCTGGTTCTCTGTTATATACTTTAAAAACAGGCCTTTGACTGATAATTTTTCTCTTATTGCGAGCTGATGTTTTCTAATGCTACGGGGAAGCCAATAAGAAGAACTCACACATTTTACTTAATTAAAAGTACCAATACAAGAATGTGAAAATGCTCTTTTACAAGTACAATTACCTGAGTACTATCAGCAAAATGCACTTAACGTATCAAAAGTACTGGTTCCAGTTTATATGTGACATTTTTAATACTGACTCATCAGTGTGTAAGAACTACTGCTTTACTGTTAGAGCTGCTAGAGGGGGTGCTAGTTTTAACTACTTCATATGCAGACAAATCTGAGGGGTCGCCAGATGATTAATGGAAGCAGGAAGAAGAAAAAATAAAATTCTGTTAAGTTTTTATTGCATTTTTTTGGACTTTTTGACTGAAATATTGGATAATTTTTCCTCTTTGGGCATCAAAGAGATGTTTAGAGGACAAATGTCTCTGTGGTTGAACTGCTAATGGCTCTAGGGCTGCGAAGATGATTTTCATTATCGACTTTTCTTTGTCTTTGTTTTTCTGTGCATATTACATTTCAAAAAAGTCCAAATAAAACCAAACCCCCAAAATATTCAGTTTACCATTAAAAAAGAATTTCATCTGTTGTCTGATTAAGTATTGTTTTGTCTCCATCTTCCTATGCTGCTGTCTTGGCCAGGTGTCTGTTGCAAAAGAGGTTCACAGCCTCAGTGGGACTTGGTTAAATAATGTTGTGAATAAGGTTGTGTTTTTTTTTGTTTGTTTTTTTCTTCTTTCCACAGCCTACCTGCACCTTCCCTCCGTCCCTGCTGCGGTTGAACGACTCCAGTGAGATGGCGTCGGCTCCGTCCTCCCGGGCTGCCACCTCTCAAGCCAACCACTCTCGCCATAATCAGGGCTCGTGTTTGCCGACCTCCAGGAGCTCCGGCGGTGTTTCCTCTCAGAACCGGGGCGACATCGAGATGCTGGAGCGGATTCTAGAGAAGCCCAAACTGGTGGTGGTGGAGGAGCCCAAGGACAGATGCATGAGGTTTCGGTATGAGTGTGAAGGACGGTCAGCCGGCAGCATCCTGGGGGTGTCCAGCACTGAAACCAACAAGACTCAGCCTGCGATAGAGGTAAAGTCATCAACATGTCAATCTCTCTTGAGTTAAATTTATTTTTCATTTTTGACCTTAAAGGGGGTTTACCAGCTCTGAGACTAGCAAGTTTTACCAACTTTTGATTCTGTTTGGCGTGTACACATAAACCCCTATGTCAAGACGGTGTAGATGGGTGGAGCTGGAAGGATGTGGGTTGTTGGAGTCAATTAGAAAGTCCCCACAAATCCCACCTCAAGAGAGGTCAAAGACAGGCGGTTTATCCCCTGCCTGCATACTAACAAACACTCCTACGCATTCATCTCCTCCTTGCGCAGACACGGTCACTCAGTAAGGAAGACACTGTGTGGGGATTTTAACTGCAATTTGCAATCGCAGTTCAAAGAGCACAGAAACTGGTGCTATTTGGAAAGAAAATCCAGAGGAAATAATTATTGTCCACAGGAAACGGTTGGAAAAAGTCTTTCTTTCGAAACGGGTCAGTGATAAGACACAATAAAAAAGGAAGGGAGCCGTTGTTTGCAGAAAAGTGAGAACATTTAATATGCACAAAGACAGGCACTCACCCGCACAAAGAACACAAAAAGGCTTGGATCGGCAGCTACTCTGGGTTAGAGCTGCATCGATTAGTCAATCATATAAAAATGAATCTGCAACTATTTTGATAATTGATCATTTCAGTCTATGGCTGAAAGTAATGATTATTTTCATTTATTGATTAATCTACTGATTATTTTCTTGATTGATCGTTTCATCTTAAAAATGTCAAATAAAAGCATCAAATCAAATAATAAAGAGATTATTCAATTATATATATTTTTTTTAAAAGTTTGCCTATTTCTGATTTATCGGCTTAATCGTTGCAGCTCTGTTTCAGTCATTTTCGAGCAAAAATGTCAAAATGTGAGTAATTTTGTGCTTTTCTCTACCATATTTGATAGTAAATGAAGTATCTTTGGGTTTTGCAGTTTTGGTTCAGTGAATCTGTTTTTTTTTCACAACCCTTTTGACATTTAGTAGACAAACCAATACATAGAGAAAATAATCAGTCTATTCATTATCAATGAAAACAACTGTTAGATGCCCTAGTCTGGGTTGCAATGGTTTTCAAGGTTGGCACTCTTCTTTGGGTAGGATCCACCTCCATATTTTAATATTTTACACATTGAAGTTTCTCATTTTTCCACATTTGATGGCTTTTTCCTTCTCTTTTCTGCGTATGAGAATTGATCATTATCGTTACTTTCACCATGTTGCACCACTATGCATGTCATGTTTTGGTTGCAAAGGTGGGATGCACGCTGCTTGGTTGTTTTTCTTTACCCATATGTCCCAGATGTCACTGATTAGATTCTAACATACCTAAAGTCAAGATGCGTGTCAGCATCGTCTCGTAATTCTCACACTTACATTGATTTACCAGTGAGGTTCATAGCGACAGGTTGGAACAGGATGTTTGTTGGGCCGACATCAGCTGGGGGGGGATGGTGCGTTTACTGTTTTCAATTTTTTTATGTCTTCCTCGTACTTCTGTCTTTCATCTTCCTCTCTTGTTCCCTCTTCCAGATTCAGGGTCCCATTGACCACATAAAGAGAGTCACAGTCACCGTTTCCCTGGTGACCAAAGACCTCCCACACCGGCCTCACCCCCACTGCCTTGTGGGTAAAGACTGCCCGACTGGTTCAGGAATCTGTGTGGTCACGTTCAACCCTCACAGCAACCGGCGTCACAGGTTTACATCCATCTCTCATTTATTTACCTTGGACCCAATATCATCGCCTATTTTTACCTTTTTCATTTCACCCTTAAAATTTCTTTTTCCAACTTTGGAACGTACAAAATGTGCTTTTGTTTTACAACCTGTTTTCAACCTCCAGCTTTGCTAACCTTGGCATCCAGTGTGTGAGGCGGAAAGAGCTTGACCTTTCGCTTCAGAAAAGAAGAAGCCAAAATATCGACCCCTTTCAAAGTGAGTGGGATGCCAACACACATACACACACACACACACACATATACACACACACACACACACAAACCTAATCAGAACTTTCTTTCCTACATCCATCTATTTATATAGACACAGTTTTTTCTTTCATCCCTGTTAAAATTCACTGTGACTCCTCGTATCAATTGATTTTGTGTCTTTTCGTCCCTCAGCTGGTCACTCAAAGGGCATTGAAGACCTGGACATGAATGCGGTGCGTCTGTGTTTCCAGTGTGACCTTGAGTGGGAGGATGGCAGAAAGGACAGTCTAAGCCCAGTAGTGTCCAGTACGATCTATGACAAGAGTAAGACATTTGCCAACACACACACACACCTACCACTCTTAACGACAATACAACCAGCTGAACCAAAAATGTATTTCCTGATTATGACACATTGTTGCCTGTTTTTTGTTCTTCTTCTTCTTTCACAGAGGCCACGACTACATCACAGCTGAAGATCACCTGTTTGAACCAGTACAGAGGGCCCTGCACCGGCAAGACAGAGATCTACATGTTGTGTGACAAAGTGCAGAAAGGTTAGAGGAAAACCTTCAGTCAGTGGAGTTTATATTTGACTATTCTGTTGCTCAAGTACGAAATATACAGCGGATGGACAAAATCAGGCTCACACAGCAGAGAGTACATTAAACAAGCTCTGCCTCAGGCCTAGAAAACATCAGCTGGAGAGTATGATGATGGTGGTGAATTCCCAACCCCCGTTAAAAAACATTAAAAACAAGGAGTTGTAGATATAAAATAAGTCCTAAATCTTCAACTTCAAATGGACTCTCTCTCTCTCTCACCTGAGATTTCTTCAAAATCTGATTTGGTGGATATTTTAGGAGAAAACTGACACTTCCAGAAGAGTTGGCATTGGAAAATTTAAGCAAAGACTAATGACGATATAGCTTTCTAATCACATGTAGAAACGATTCATGCACTTTTAGAGTTTGTGGAATTTTTTTAATTTACTTATTTATTTTCTTTGACGGTTGACCATTTTTACGGCCATAGCAGATATCCTGTTAAGTGTCTTGATGTCAGGTTGATGAGGGACTACTTCTGACCACCGTTTCTCTTTGATCATGCAGTTGTCCTGTCCTTTGCAGTGTTTTTGCACCTCTGCAGTATGATTTGCCTCCCGTGGCCTTGAAAACTAAAATATAAAATTGTGTCTATTATTCTGCAAAGCTGGTATTCAAGTCGAGTAGATGCTGCCTTCACTGATTTGCAGTTGTTGCTGCTTTAGTTGCTGGTGCAACATCTCTAACAGCGTCAACAAAAATCAAACATTTTGAGCAAATTGGTATTTCTTCTGGATTTTTGTAGAAATCGTGTTTCTGTTATGTTTTTGAACACCATAAATAATTGTTAACGCTAATTATGAGCATAGGAAGAGACATAAAAGTGGCTGTAAAGTATTTTTGCTTTCCTGTTAGTTCTGGTATAGCCCATGACCGCCTCATTGTTTTTATTTTACGAAAGCTGGCGCCACAACACCAACACTGACAGTAAAAGAAGTATAAATGGCAGCTACATTAGTTTCAATACTTTGACTTGCTGTTCATTTTTAAAACCAGGACAAAAAACTGGGTTTCTGCAGCATTCACCAAGTTAAATTTAAGACTTTTTCAGATGTTTTTAATAACACATAAACTGAAATTTGATACCTGTTTCCTGGTCATACTGGCCAAAGTATGAAAGATATCAATGAAAACCAGTAAGGATAATAAGACCTAGAAGTGTTTACAAAGTGCATAATTTTTAATGATATTTATATCATTAAAAATGTCAGTACTTCCCAGTGGTATATAACAATAATTCCTAATAATATGCATAAAAACGTGACCTGGATAAGCAGCAGGAAACTAATTGGGGGATTTACTTTTACTTTTTTTTTTAACATATTTTACACAAGGTCAGAGGTCTGGAACAATAGTACTGAGGATTTGTCAGTCAAAATATGCTAAAATCATATACAAAATCATTTATAAGCTACAATACTGCTTATGGCGGGCTAGACCAATATTTAAGATGTTTCTAAAATAAATGTAAGATGTTTTAATACCTTTTGAAGGCTTTTTGCAGAGCAAACTGAAATCAATGCTTTTTAAGGGCTTTTTAAGACCGATGAAACCTGAAAAATAATATATTCTCAGGTAGTTTTCTCATTTATCTTGATTAACATGGCTCTGCGTGTTGTCGCTGATCCACAGATGACATAGAGATCAGATTTAGACGAGGGTCGTGGAAGGCAAATGGGGAGTTTGCACAGACAGACGTGCACCGGCAGATCGCCATCGTGTTTAAGACTCCGCCCTACCAGGACCGGAACATCACAGAGGAGGTAGAAGTCAGCATCGTGCTGCGTCGCATCTCAGACCAGATGGAGAGCGAGCCTGTTACCTTCACGTACCTGCCACACAACCCAGGTCAGTCAGGACTGTACAGCGCTGAGCTGTCCGGTCTTTGGCGTTATTTTACTCCTTTGATCAGTCTAGATGTGTGTAGATGTAGCAGTGTCTGCTAAAAGGCTTAAATTAACATGTTACAAACCAGTGCAGCAGATAATTTTTGTCCAGAAACAGTAACAGGAGGTTCATTTAAGTATTCCCAAACTGTTTTCCATTTCAGATCCATATGAGGTAAAGCGGAAGAGTAAGATAAAGAGGGACATCAGCTTCAGAGAGAAACCTTGTTTGACAGGTGAGGCCTGGACCTCATTCTATCTTTTCTTTCTTTCGATTTGTTGTTTTCTTTATTCATGTTTCCTTTTTCTGGTGTGTAGAGGCTGTTAGGAGGTAAACTAATTAAACGAGACAAGTGGCCTTTGACATTATGGGATTGTCTCTATAGGCCTTTTTCACAGCAGACATTTTGACTTGACATAGTAGGAAAAGGACGTGTTTCTAATAACATTAAAGAAGGCTCTGTTCTATTAAAGCTAGGCCGACACTCTGCATTTCTATCAGTCTTGTATGTTGTGTTAACTGACATTACATTGATTTATATTTTGTATCATTAATCTGAATCTGCGAAGTCATCGAAGTTATCAAACGAGTCTAGTGGAGTAAAAAGTACAGTAATTGCCTCTGAATTGTAGTGGAGTAGAAGTATAAAGTTGCAGAAAATGGAAATATTCAAGTAATGTCCAAGTACTTCTAAGTTGTACTTTAGTACTGTACAGATGGTGTCCTCAAAAGAGAGAAAAGCGGCGTTTCAATGACAGGGAGGCAGTCAGCCACAATACCAGGACCCTGAAACTGAAACTGAAGCGGAATTCAGCCATCATTAATTGTGCTATTTACACCTATGCTGTCTCTGAAAAAGGCCTATTGCAAGGTCACTCATTGGCATGACTTCCTGGGAAAACTAAATGGAACAGAACCATTGTTACAGGATACTCTGAGCCCAAGATGCTTAATATACATACATATGCACATTCTGTAGATGCTACATACTGAGTAAAATCAAATATACATACATACCGAAGTAGAATAAAATAAAATAAAATAAAGAAAAAGCAAAAATAAAGATGCAGTGCATTAATGGCACCAGTTACAATTTTCCACATTACAAGCAAAAAAATTAACTGTACAGAGTGGTACACTTACACTCGGTTGTCAGTTTATTAGGTACACCTAGCTAAAACTAATATAACAGTCCTGAAATAAATCCTCCCTTCACAACGGTTCTAATTGTCAGTTTTTGTTGAAACTGTTTTAAAGGGTTTTTGATTCAACTGTGTGATCATTTTGGAGGATGTAGTTTGTACTGCCGCTGAACTCCGTTGCATTATATAGAGAGGTGTTTCTGTTATTCTGCCCACGCTCCTTGATTTAAATGAGGAAGAAATAGTCCTGTCAGTATGATGCAGTACAATTTAACAGCACCCCAAATTGCACCACCAGCTTCCCATAACAAAAAACTGAACATTATGACCGACATGGTTTTTTTACAGGACTTGTTGTGTTAGACTGCCTTTGTTGTAGCCATGTGTACCAAAGAAACTGTCAACTGAGTGAATGTTTCTGTATTTATGTTAACATCTTGCACTTTAAGTGATGCTTCTTACACCACCATCAGTATTGCCAAGTTTTCTTAATGATGTAGAAAAGTATTGAAAAATTTCAATATTTTCATGCAAATATTTCAATAATATTAAGATTTAAACAACAAGAATTATGAACCAAGTAAAAATGTATCTACCCAAGAACTGGTCTTTCGTCATTTCTTTCACGGGTATTTATTTTCTCTGTAACACAATCTGTTTTCTCTCCTGCAGCTGAGTGCACACCCGCAGCAGAGCAGCCCTTCCACTTCCCGCAGCCTCAAACCATGATGTCTCCAGACAAGAGGCTCTGTGCTGCCCAGCCCGTGGCCACTGCTCCGGGGGAGGTGTGTTACAACGCGCCGCAGGACCGCATCGATGACGCGACCCTCCTTAATCAGCTGCTAGAATTTCCTGCCTTATGGGAAGCGATTTCCGACCCGAACCTCGACATGTCCTGTGACTTTGAGGAGGAGCCCGACGGCAGCTCCACGTTTGCCAACATGGACATGAACTTTAACCACAACTTTGGCTCATACACTCAGGACTTTTCCCAGTACAGCGACTTGCAGTTCAACATGCTTGTGAATGAGAATCAGACTCCGCAGTCAGAGCCACAGGACAGCCTGTCCAACGTTGTTCAGGTGAAGAAAGAAGAGGCACTATGAGGACGGGATGGTCAGGATCATTCCTCAACATTTACACACTGTCTCTGTCTTCTTTAAAGGAATCGTTTCACATCTTGGGAAATGTGCTTATTCACCTTCCTGTCAAGAGTTAGATGAGAAGATTGATACCTCTCATATGTCTGCATGGTAAACATGGAGCTACAACTAGTGCACGGTTAGATAAGCTTAGTTCAGCAAAAAGAGTGGAAGCAGGGCAAAATAGCTAGCTTGGCACTGTCCAAAGGTAATAAAATCTGGCTACCAGCACCTCTAAAGCACACTAACTAATACAAAACTCTATGCAAGAAAGCGAGTAAGTGCACTTCCCAAAACTCCGACCTATTTCTTGAACTTTACCTGAATTTAGAGCCAGAAAAGTTTATGTTGTCTTAAATCAAAGAGGAAGCAAAATGCTTTCTTTGCTCCAGCTGTTTGCACTCTGTAATTTGTTTGTAGAGTAATTTGGTTTCACAACTCTGCTCTTGTGCCCTCTCCTTAACTCTCTATCCTTATCGTTGCCTGAAAGCCTCGCTGGTCAAGGCTTTAGCAATCAAAAGCAAGTTAACATTCCTAAATATTTGTCCATGAATGCTGCTAGCATTAAGGCTTAAGGTCAGAAGAAGGTGATTCTCGCTGTACCTTCTCTGTTTAACTTGGGAACAGAAGAAACCCTTTCAATAAATTGCTCTCTGTTGTAGTAAATTGTTGGTGAGTATTAAAATAGCTGTAGTGTAATATTTGTGTGAGATCTGTTTGTTTGTTTACTCAAAACCAAGCTAACTTCCTACTAGAAGTTGTCATCAGTATGAAAGGATTTTAGCTCTGCACCACACAAAGTCTAAAGTACAGTAGTTTCAGATCTGTTCTTCACAATATTCTTGTTTGTAATTGCTTTTTATTGTTGTGGATGTCACACCAGCTGGCTTCTTTAATATTTAATCTACTTAAATGCAATAGAAACTAGTCCTCCTCCTTTTTGTAGTTTTATCTGTGTCAGTTCCTTTTGTTCTGCATTTTCACTCTCGAGCTATTTCAAATTTCCACGTGCATTTGTTACATGTCCAATTCCACCCCCCTCGCTGTTGCACTGAAGTGAAAATATTTCAAAGAAAAAAATAAATAGTCAAATGCTGTTTTTGTTGTGTCGTTACGTCCTCTGAAACTGACTACTGCTTTTGTGATGATGTCAAGAGAAACAAAAGACTGCAGAGAAAAAGACAAAAGGGATGAAGACACTTTTTTAATGACACCTGCCTTTATCTGCCTGCCTACACACATTCGTAACCTGCTTGCTCTCTTTTAAAAACTATGAATCTCGGCAACAACACGTGGAAGGTGGTTTTGTGCTGTTCACTTCTCGATGTCAAAGTCGCAGCGTCTTAACCTGACAAAAGCATTAATGCCTTTTTCCTCTAAAAAACTTGTTTGACACATCTTACCGTGATCAATAAGGCTGAGTTTTATTTCTTCTTTGCCCTTCAGTTAGTGTAGTCTCTGCTGAGTCACCCAGTCTTTTCTAAGGCCACATGTTTTTTGGGAAACTCGTAACGCCAGTTTAGAAATGTTCACAGCTTGTGACATATTGGGAAGTTAGCACCACTATTTTTCTAACCTTCATTTTAAAATGTCTAATGTTTCTTTTGCAAACTTCCAAATTAAGCTTTGTGAGCATGCTTCCTTAAAGGTATTTTTACTTTTTACACTTCCTCTCTGCCACATTAAAGAGGCAATTATTGCACTTTTTACTTCACTACATTTATTTGATAACTTCAGTATACTTTACAGATTCAGATTAATAATACAAAATACAATCAATAAATAAAGTATGATGCATTATTGTAGATTAAGATAAGGTTTTATTGAGGGAGAAATTCACAAGCTACCTAACAGTATATAAAGTAATTAAAATTAGCCCCATCTTTACCTGTATTACCACGTGAATAGTTCAATAATTATAATCCGGCAATACAATTTACATTATGCTTAAATGGGCCATTCTGCATATTGAGTACTATTTTTACTTTTGGTGCTTTTAAGGGTGATGTTAATACTTAAGTAACATTTTGAATGCAGGACTTCTACTAACAGAGTATTTTTACGCAGTTGTAAGTTTACTCTACTTAGGTACATAGATTTATTTAGCAAGGACTATTACTTTAATGATTGTTTACTGTATTGATCACTTGCTTATTTTATACAATATAACAGGGAAAAACATCCATCGCAATTTCCTAGAGTCCAAGGTGTCGTTAGATACAATTTAGAATATTTGTCAAAAGGTAGCAAATCCTCACATTGAAGAAGTTGAAACCAGTAAATGTTTGGCATTTTTGCTTGATATAATACTTAAACAAAAAGCTAAATTGCTGCTGATTAATTTCATTTGATTAGTGGACTAATTGTCATCACATTTATTACACTCTCACACTCATAAACCTGTTTTTACTGAGCAGTAAACAAACAGCGGTGGAAGTGCTGTCACAATAATACTGACAGATGAGTTTTTATCATTCTCTGTCTTTCATCCGCACACCTGGTTACTTCATGTGCTGCTCTTGGGAGTGTGTTGGATAGAGCAGGTGTTACCTTATCTGGCGCTGCCCGTCACTGTTGACTTGACCTGAACCCAGATGGCTTACAGCCACTGGGAAAGTCCACACTAGGCTGGTTTCCAAGGCCTCTGATATCACTCACTCACACACACATACACTATTTCCTGTGAAATAGTATCATCCCTGCTGCTAAGACGTGTCTGGATATGTTGAGACTATCAGTTTTGGTTATGGTCATCCTCTATTAAAAAAGAAAAAGGATGGTTTAATTAAGAATTAATTAAGACTACAGCAGCATGGCTGTAATGGACTTGTTTAACAGCCACAGTAAGTATTAACATATTTCTTTCAAGGTTTTTTTTTTTTGTATAAAAGATTTTTTTTTCACCCTGAGGTTAAAGCAGGGATAGTAGTATCCACAAGGAGGAAATGCACTTATTAGTTTTCTTGCTGATAGTTAAGAGAGAAGATTAATACTATTCTTGTTGCTAAGCTCTAAATATGAAGCTAACGGGTGGCTGGAATGACTAGAAACGGGGAAACAGCCAGCTTTGTCCAAAGATAACAAAAGCTTGCTAATCGGTAATTGAAACTTATTACTCTGTTACTTTGTTTTTTGTACCCATTAAACAAATAAAGCCAGGCTAGCTGTTTTATGCTAAGCTAAGCTATTCGGGCTATCCATTTCCAGCCTTTATAGTACGCTATGCTAACCAGGCTATCTGTTTGCCCCTTTCCAGTCTGTATGCTAAACCAGCCAGTTAGCTGTTTGCCCCTTTTACGTCTTTATGCTAAGTTAAGGTAACCGGGCTAGCTTTTTCACTCTGTTTCTAGTATTTGTGCTGTGCTAAGCTAACCAGCTGCAGGCTGTGGCCTCGTATTTACCATACAGTCGTGACACTGGTATCTTCTCATCTAACTCTTGCCAATCAAGCAAATCATCTGATTTCCCAAAAGGTCGGACTGTTTCTTTAAAGCAGAGTCCATGATCAGCAGCAACTCCAAAAGCTCCATGAAAATCAAGTGGGACTGCCATAAGAATAATTAATGTGATCAAAGACAGCTGTGAAATTGACCCACGTCTTTGTTATTAAAAAGATTGTTTCCATGTGACTACTCGTGAAGACTGTTCAGAAAAAAGACAGAAAATTTAAAAGGTCATGTCTAAAACAAGTCACTGAAATACTTCACGGAGTGTATATTCATATTATCCATGTGTTCGTGACATGATGTGTACTCACCCTATATTGGACTGGGACACATGTCCAGGCTGTGTCCCAGTGAACACTGGGCAAAGCTGCAGCAACCAAACCAAACAAAACAAGTGGGCGAACTACTTTCTCTGGGGCTGCAAATAACGGGCAGTTTAATTATCAATTAAACTGTCCGTTATTTTCTATATTAATTGATTAACTGGTCTATTGAATGTGAAACTATAGTTCAAAAAAAATACTCATTACAGTGTCCCAGAGCCCAGAGAGACATCTTCAGAGGTCTTATTTTTGTCTGATTGACCTTAAACCCCAAAGATATTTCATTTACAACAATAGAAAACAAGGAAAAGTAGCAAATTCCCATACTTGAGAAGATGGATCTAGATTATTAAATAATACCTTAAACTGTTAATCGGTTCTAAAAATAGTTCCTGATTAAGTCATTATTATGATTAGTCATATTTTAGCAAATAAATTGCCATTTTCAGACTGTAAGCATGAAACCGCTGTAGTGTGATTCAAACTAAGTTTTGTTATTTGTGCAGGTGTCTGGTTGGTTTTTCGGGGACTCTGGGGAATACTGAGCTCACAGGATGAGTCATGTGCGGTGGCAACGATCAGATATAGAAATGATACGGAGACACTTAATCAGGGAACTCGTACGGTTTTTAACCTCAACTTTGCTCTAGGACCGTGAGGGGGGGAGGTTTAACTTTCAGTTACATCACTCAGGTTAAGTCACTCCGGATCTCCGTGAAAACCGGAGCGTTCACCGGAGTCAGACCTACTTGTTAGGTGATCACACCTGTTTACCAGGCCCTTACTGATAAATCACACACTTTTTAGTAAATGACAGACTGGTGCCATGCTGTCCTGTAGGAGTAGGGGATGAGGATAGAATTTGATCATGGTATATGTAACTTTATATCGCAATATTGATATATATTATGATATATGAAGTGGCAATCAGTCCAAAGGTTGTTGATGTATTTCACTCGAAAACCACAAATAAGGAAATGTCAGAGGATCACCAGTCATTAGGATTCATCCTGTGGGAAATATGAATGTCTGCACCAGATTTAATGGAAGTACATTCGGTAGTTGTTGAGATATTTCAATCTGGACCAAAGTGGTGGAACGACACAGATAGTGTTTCTATAAATCAACTTGTTTGTTTTCTTTATGTACCGGGTTTCCACATGTATCAGTAAGTTCTAGGATCAAAGACAACTATTCTATAACTGACTGTGCCCCTTTCCAAGTTTGATACAGCTGGCAGTAAACATTACAAAAAAACAAAACAGAACAATATTTGGCCAAATATGGACTGGAAAGGGGATTGGTAAGGGGGCACCTATCGTAATAAATATTTACACAAGTAAAGATAAACAGGGATGATAAAGAAAAGATGTGCAACAGGATAGAGCAGCTCAGCAGGCAGGTCAGGACCAGCTGCAGCCATGATCAGTGTCACCTCTTCCGACACCTCTACCCCTCCAGAGCTCAAAAGTTGTTGACAAATGATTCGTTGGAAAAAAAGTAACACAGACATCTCGCGCACTGGTCACATTCATGGATGCCAGTTTCTCACATACTAATCAGATTTATTACTAATTAATCTTTGTGGTTCCTCGTGATTTTAAATTTAAAAAATGAGGTCAAAAATCATGAACTTTTAATCCTCATTTAGCTCAGTGGAGTGAGGATGAACCAGCCAGATGTCCCTCTCTGATCTGTCTGCCAAAGAAGGAAGAAATCTTTTTTTTCCCCAAATTCGGCACTTGGTGTGTCAGTTTCGGAGTTTGTTTTTGTTAACATGGACTACTTTGATCATGTGCACAAACTAAAGGGTAATTCCAGGCTGTGGTTGTATCTATAAAAAGAGTGAATCTTCCTGTTTACAGGTGCTGGGTATCTTTTTTTCTCTGTTGCCTTGGTTACAACACCCACGGGAGTCCCCAGCCCAGTAGGGACTCCCCGTCTCATCTTAATAGCGTACTGCAACCACAAAGTGACACAACACCAATACAACTGACATAGATCACACCAGAGGTGCTGAAAGCGAAACCAGGCAAGAAACGGCTTTTTATGTTTTCATAAACCTGTCTTTTTTCCTGTATTCGACGACTCATACACCATATAAGGCTCTTTGCTGCATTAGGGCAGATGTGCAGGTTATTACGACACTTTTTGTTTTGATGGCAGTGCTACTCATCATCTCTGACAAAGAAATGCTGAGAAATAAACATGACAGTTTCAGAGATTGCGGAGATATAACACATTAAACCGCTGTTTGGAGGTTGACATATGGCGCCATACGGTTTAATGCATGAGCCTGATTAATTTCTTAAGTTCATTAGTTGTAACTTAATTTTAACAAAGTCACAGTTGCTCTCTTCTCCCAAATGTTGACTTTACCTTCTTTTCATTTAAAGCTTTTTGGCTCCACCTAGTGGGAACACACAGACATAACAATTCCTGGTTTCACAACCTCATAAGTGGTAAAGCACATATTCAGCTTGTACTTTAACAGATTAAAGGAATAGTTCCACATCTTGGGAATTATTCTCATTTGCTTCCTTGCCGAGAGCTGATGAAAAGTACCAATGCCACAATGAAACAGCAAAATTTACTGGAAGGCTCCTGTCAGTTATAATATTGCATGCTGTATAATATTATGTCATTACTAATACTGATCTGTTAACATATAAGCAGCATTTTACTTTAATGTTAATGTAGCTACTCAAAAAGGAGCTAATTTTGACCACTTTATATACTTTTAGGTAGTTTGATGTAGGACTGCAAGTCACGATTATTTTCACTATTGATTAATCTGCCAAATATTTTCTTGATTAATCTATTGTTTGTTATATAAAATGCAAGAAAGAGTCTGTCTGAGTGAAAAGAGTCTGCCAAAGTTTTCCAAAGCCCACAGGGATGAACAGTCCAAAATCCAAAAACTTTCAATTTACTATCACTTAGACTAAAACTGGCACTAAAGCCTTATAAATGACAAGCTGGAACTGGGTAATGTTTGACATTTTTGCTGTAAAAATGACAACATACAATTAATCCATCATCAAAATAGTTGCCAATTATTTTTCTATTGATCAAGTAAGCGATTTATAAACTAATTGTTGTAGCTCTAGTTTGATCTTAAGTGTTCATTGGTTTTTTTTTTGTGAAATTCAATCTGTAAAGTAACAAATAGCTAAATTCAGTTCATTTTTATTTATTTAGCGGCAAATTGTAACCCACATTATCGAAAGGCCCTTTACTGATTTACAGTAATATAGAGAGAAACCCAACAGTTCCCACCACTAAAGCTGTTCGATTAGTGTAGTTAAGTAAACAGTAAAATATTTTCTGAAATGAAGTGAGGTAGAACAATAAAGTAACATAGAATGGAAATACTCAAGTACAGTACTTGAGTAAATGTACTTTGTTACTTTCCACTGCTGTGCATCGATACCACTCTCATATTTACCGTCCCTACCAAACCAAATAAGAAACTGTGTCACCTACAGCCCCCTGACACATATTATTATGTGATCAGCTTAGCTCAGCATTAAGACTGGAAGCACCCAATCAGAAAATATTGCACAGCATAATCCCCAGGTAAAATGGCATATTGTCAGTTTTAGATGGATTACACAAACGAGATACAATGTGTTATTTAGTGAGCTTCAGAGGGGCTGGTTGGCAGATTTTTGTTAGCATTGGACAGACAGTCTAGCTCCGGCCTCCTGGCTCCAGTCTGTATGCTAAACTAAGCTAAGGAACGGCTGGCTCCAGCTACATATTTAACATGAAAACATTGGTGTGGTATCACCCTTCACATCTCACTCTAAGCAAGAAAGTGAATACATGTATTACCCAAAATCTCAATCTGTTCCTTAAAGTTGTTTTTGCTTACATCTCATCTACATTACGTCATGCAGTGAAACAGTGAATGATATAATTAGTGGACTGATTGAATAGTTAGTGGAGAACAGATGAGCAGATACAAGGTTTAAGAAAACAGGATTTTTTTTAATTTTTTTTTTATATCCCATACAAGGGCTTTATATCTCAGCTGGTCAGGGTGTATATACACTAATGGAGGCTTTCCCCTTAATTCCTAAATTTCTCACGCATGGGTCTTAAATGCAAGGGGGGATAAAGAGAACTGAAATAAATAAGCATTAGTCCAACATGACCTCGTCCTTTGTGTTGCTCCCAGATGGAAAGACAAGTTGAAACTGCACCAAGTTGTCCCAGGTGTGCACTCGGTACCGAAAATGTTTCAGAAGCAGAAACTTGGTGACTCAAAATCCAACCACCATCTGGAGAAACTTGACAGTTCAACCTACGTAATTTTTCAGTCTGAAAAGCTGCATCTGTCAGACGGTTGTGGTCGTCATTTCTTCTCCGTGATATGCGGCTCTGAGAGTTTATGGATGCGCAGCTCCTCCACCAGCTTGTCCACACAGGCCTTGAACAGAGGCTCAGGCTCCTGGAAGACGAGAGTCAAAACAAAACTAGGTCAGAACTCACAGGACACATAATGTATATGCTCTTATGATTAAGAAAATAAAGCATTTCAGCCTGTCATTATTTTTTTTTGTTTTTCAGGGGTGATGTGTGATCTGGTTAGGGCGGGATAGAGGAGGACCAAATTGATTTCCAGGTCATGTGACGATCGAGGAGCAAAGAACGATCAAATATGGGAAATGGGAGCCAATTATACTGTATGTCTGTGTTCTGTAATGAATGTCTTTCTCCCACGAAAAAAGAAGATATTTGCACTCTGCGTTTCCTATCTATATGTTCTGCAAAAGAGGAGCATTAGCTCTGTTGCTTTTTTTCTAGTTGTTGACGTGAGATTCAGGCAGTTGTGCTTGAGGACTTTGTTACCTTGTGCTCCAGCTGCCGCTGTTTCTCCACAGCCTCCTCCAGACTCAGACCCAGCCACTCTGCCTCCTCCTCTGGGATCTCAAACTGCTGCTCAGACAGAAACACAAAAAAAACTGTAATTAGTATTTTCATTAAGCTCCATCTCTTGTGCACTAGCTGAAAAACACCGAGGTTGTAACTGTTGTGCCAGCAACCACTCAACACATTTAGAATCAATCACATCTGACTGACCTTGTACTTGTTGTAGACCTTCTCTCTCTTGACAGGGTCGTTGGGGTAAAGCTCTGTGTTTTTGCGTGCCAGGCGAAGCAACATGGCCCTCTTCAGGTCCATTCCCAGCTTGGAGTTCAGGTCTTCCTTTGATGTCTAATAGGAGTTGGGACATTAGAGTCACATAAAGAGCCCTATGGAAAATGTCAGTCTGTTAAACAGAGGTAGCAATCTCTTACTTTGAGAATGTAAAAGTCGAAGCCATAGACAGCATCAATGAGGTCCAGAGTGCGGGCTGTGACGCTGATGGTGAACTTGTGATCGAGGATTTCGCTGTAAAGCTCTCTTTTGAACAGCTGTGGTTTCCAGGTCTTCCTCAGACGAGTTGACATCTACAACAAGAGACGATTCAGAGAATTCAGTTCAATGAGATGCTATGATGTCGAGTGATATTTTTCTTGGCAATATTGAGTCAGCACGCATATTTGAATAATTAATATTTTTCCATTAACGTTTATCCAAAACACACCATGGTGTTTGCATTCAGTGAAGCTGGATTGTGTAAACCCTAATACACATGCAAAGAAATTTTTAATATACAGTGGCATGAAAAAGTTTGCGCACCCCTGTTTCTGTTACTGTGAATAGTTAAGTGAGTAAAAATGACCTGATTTCCAAAAGGCATAAAGTTAAAGATTACAAATTTCTTTAATATTATGAGCAAGATTACTTTCTTATTTCCATCTTTTACAGTTTCAAAATAACAAAAAAGGAAAAGGGCCTGAAACAAAAGTTTGGGCAGCCTGCATTGTCAGTACTTAGTAACACCTGGTTTATAAATGCTTTTTGTAGCTGCTAAGAGTCTTTCAGTTCTTTTTTGAGGGATTTTTGCCCGTTTTCCCTACAAAAGGCTTCTAGTTCTGTGAGATTCTTATGCCTTCTTGCATGCACTGCTCTTTTGAGGTCTATCCACAGGTTTTTCCATGATTTTTACATTGGGGTACTGTGAGGGCCATGGCAAAACCTTCAGTTTACTCCTCTTGGTGTATTCCAATGTGGATTTTGAGGTGTGTTTAGGGTCATTATCCTGTTGTAGAAACCATCCTCTTTCAGTCTTCAGCTTCAACTTTAACTTTATGCGTTTTGGATTGGTTCATCTTCTACTCACTTGATTATTCACAGTATCGAAAATTTTGACCAGGGGTGCCCAAACTTTTTTCATGCCACTGTACTTGATTTCTGGGATTGTGTGTCCTCTTGACAATCCCATTTACTGAAATAAAAATGGCTCAAGTGTGATGAGCAGAGTGAAAAATTTATTGTACCTTGTACGGTATCTTAATGGTAAAAACAGAGAGCAGGTAATATAAGATTTTACATTCTCCCTTCTCCTTTTTCATCATAACATATCTATATTTTGTCACTGATTACGGTTTAAATTTTAGACTTTCGTGTTGAGCTGATTATAAAAAATAAAAAAAAGATGAAATGAAATAACGTTTTCCTTTGGAAATAGAATTAGCACGCAACACAAATCTTATATTGAAACATATTGCAATGTACCATCGGAATAATCAGAATACTGCATATTCTAAAAGTAATACTGTGGTTCAAGTATTATGATAATATTATGATTCACACTTAAAATCAGGGCTGCAACTAACCATTATTTTCAATGCTGATTAAACTGCGGATTATTTTCTCAATTAGTTGATTAATAATTTGTTCTATAAATTGTCAGAACGGAAAAAAATGACTTATATATTATTATATAAAAGTTATAATTTGCCACAGCCCAAATCACTTGTTTAAATGACCAACATTCCAAGACCCGAAGATATTCAATTTACTATCACATATGACAAAAATGGTGTCAAATCTCACTTTGTCATTGTTGGCATATCTGTAACCTCTTATCCAGCCTTCTCCACCCCACAGGCCGTCCTGGGACGGTGGAGGGTAGTAGATGGGGATCGGGACATCCTGCACCCGCTCCTTCTGCCCAGTCTTTGGGTTGGCACGGTACTGGACTCCCAGGGGTCTCCAGTGGACAGGGGTCGGCTCTTTCTTCTCAAGGGACTTGAGGTAGTGCTTAGGGAGACGAGCGTAGATGCCCTGCTTCAGTTTCAGGGCCTCCCAGACTTTGGGAGAGTATTTTAGAAGAGGCATGACAGACTGTCTTTTGAAGACAAATCTAGTAACACAAAATAAGGAGAAAATGAAATATTATCACTTAGTAACTGTAGTAAACATGAGTCAGGTGCTGGTCAAATGCAGGCAACGTCAAAAATAAAACCAGAAATTAGGAGGAGCTTTTTCTGCACATTGCTTTTTAAAATTCATTGAAACATTGTCAAGTGCCAATTTTTATAAGTTGTTTTATTTGTCAAGCAAGATTTCTGGTCACTATCTAGACCAAATCAGACCAGGTCTTGATCAAAAGCCACTATACTTACACTTATCAAATATAAAACTAGATAAACAGTGACATCTTAGAGACTGTTTAAAACACGTTAGGTAACTGCAGTCATACTAACCTAAATATTTAATTTGGTGAGGGGCTTTTGAAAACGTGGTTAAAATATTCTCTGAAATTATAACTGCATTACTTTGAAATAACTCAATTAGCTAAATACTATTAGTTTCTGGCTGGTGGTTGCATGGTACAGATTGTCTTTAAATGATTAATATTAATTTAAACTCACAAGCAAAAAGTGAATAACTTTCATAACGTTTCTCGTTAGCATTACGCTCACTAGCACAGGCTAATAACACAGATACAACTCAGTTCTTTTGACCAAACAAGGCCTCTACGACTATGACATAACGTTAGGAATAATTTCAGAAGTCTGTCCTACCGGGTGGTAAGAAAACAGCGACCTTCGCCGAGCACAAAGTGAGTTTTACATCCACGTTTTCCTCAAAATCGAACAAGCAAGGACAACACGAATCCTGCCGCACACTCGGTACCTGCCCGCACTGATCGGCCCGCCCACATTGACGAGGGACATGAGTGGATGCCAGGCTGGAAAATCTTCGCAGTTAATTGGCTTTCATGGTCGTCAATCAAAGTTTTTTTTTTTCATTCCGGGCACGCCGGATGTAGATTCACAGACGGGTCAAAGATTGAAAATGTATTTCTACTATTTATTTATTTATTTATTTATTTATTTATTTTTTATTTATTTATTATTTATTTATTTATCTATCATTAATTGTATGTATACTTTTATTTTAATAACTAGTATTTTAATTTCCAATAATCAAATCAGAACAATCTTACACAGGTGTTGGGTATATAAACCAACTACACATTCAAGTGTAAATATTTTGTACATTTCCTCTTGTCTCTTTTTGGATTTTTATTCTTGTTATTTTGATATCCATGCTCTTCTTTTCACTTTTTGTTATGGTAAATAACCCGTTAAAAGTTAATCAAAATTACATCTATGTCATAAGTAGCTTGATTAAAATAAATTACAAAAGTAGCAATAGGACAATGTAAACATACTGTCCTACACAGAAAGGTCCCGTTAACAAAGGTGTACGTAGAGACATATTAACAGCCAGATGTATTCTACTTAAATTAAAAAATGATCAAAAGTAAAAGTATTTATTATGCAGAAAGGCCCCTTTCAGAGTATTATATTATTATGTTACATTATGAGGGATGCATTATGTGAGCAGTATTTTGATGAAGCTTGTGAAGGTGGAGCTGATTTTAACAGCTTCATTTAATGTTGGATAGTTTAACCCCTTAATTATTTATAATATTTTTGTAAGATAATCCTATTTTTTATAATAATCATCATGGGTGTGATCATATGTTATATTTATGTGTGCCATAATTTATGCATATAATTATTTCTTTTCTTTTATTTATTGGTTATTTAATAGGGACACTGCACAATACATTTATTGTACCAGATAAAGCTAAAAGCTTTATTTTCATCTGTGATCCCTGTGTGGAGCCCACCAGTGATGCGGACGTTGAATAAATAATAGATAAAAGTCAGTTGTGGAGCTTTACAATTTTTTCACCTTAAATAACGGACATAATGAAACACAATATGAATACGAAAATCTGAAAACAAAAGAAGAAAGGAAAACAACCCAAAAACAGAAAAACAGTTTTCAATAAGACAGTATACCATCATTAACTTCAAAATCATAAAAAAAACATTCCATCAGTACAAGAAATTACGTACTTTAGCTGTTCAATAAATGTAGTGGACCATACAATAGATCACCCAAGTAAAATAAAAGTACCTCAAAGAGTACAGTACTTGAGTACTTTGATGAAGTCAAAGAAAAAGTGAAAAAAAATGTACACAATTCCTTTTAATGAGTTAGACTTTTATTGTGAAGTGCGAGGAAAAAAGCTTGACAGGAAGACTCGTGACGTTGTCAGGAGAGTTTAAAGGTTGTAACAGTAAAACTGAAAAGAAAAAAGACCCGGTTAATGCACATGCTTAACGCGGTTAATCTTGACAGTTAATTTATAATATTTACCTTTAAACTATCTAAAGTCTTAGTATAACTTGGACTCATTGTCGTAAACACTGAAAAAGTCACCAAAAGTCGTTGATGTTATTTCCCTGGTAAAACCAAGTCTTTAAAGGTAGATATCACAGTGACGATCATCCACCGCCCGAAAGGTGGAATTGAACCACTCTGCCGCTAAGCAGCTACAGGTTTGAAGCCTGCACCCCGGACCACCGAGGCTCATCCGGGCATTTAAAAACATGGCATCACGTGCTATTTAAACCTCAATCCAACGACACCCGTCTTAGTCAGGGTGTCAAGCAAAAAAAAAACAAACAAACGAAAAAAAAGACTGCATCTTGCGTGTATTTCTTCATCAAAGATCGTGTACATATTGAGCGACCATGTGCTGGTTACTTGAAACCAATAGCTATGTCAAATAAACACAAAAAAGGGACATATAGTGGAGTCTGTGCTCTTTTATGCAATGCAGACGTCTTTTGATTGGTTGTGTGGAAATAAAGAGGTGGAGCCAGATCGCGTCATCTCAGGTAAGATATATGTTCAGGATTACAATTAAACATAAAGCCATACTGCCATGTCATGGCAGGAAAGGCACAGGTGATAATTGATGACATTAACAATGGCTACATCCCATGTGCCAGTTACTGTTCATGTTGAACAGCCATTATTGTTTTTAGTTACACCCAGTGTTGGATGTAGTATTTAAAAAAAAAAAAAAAAAACTACCTCTGTAGTTCAGGTGCAGCTAACTTTTAAGGGCTGCAACTAATGATTATTTTCATTATGAATTAATCTGGTGACTATTGTCTCAATTATGTAATCAACCGACTGTTTGTAAAATATCAGATAATAGTACGAAATGTCAAGAGTCAAAGCGACTTTTGCTTTTTTGTTGAACTATATCCAAATGTCAGAATTATTCAGGTTACTGTAATCTACAACAAGGAAAAGCAGCGACTCCGTAGTTTTGAGAAGCTGGGGCCATGAAATGGTTGAAGTTTTTGCATGACAAAATGACCTTACAAATTAATCTGTTGTTATTAAAATTAAAATTGACCAATTGATTAATCGACTCATCATTTCAGCTCTAATTTTATATACTATTGGGTAGTTTAATCTATAACAGTGCATTATATTATATAAGGTCTTCATATGTTTTCTATGTAAAATCTGAATTGGTAAAGTAAGTGGTAACTACAGCTGTATCAAGTGTTAAAATACTTATCCATGTGTATTTCCTTTTGCTGCTGTGACACTTTAGTGTTGGTGTGTGGGATCAAAAGAACTTTATACTATTTTAAAATGAGAAGAGACTCACTTTAGTATTATTATTTATTTTATTTCAGTCATACATGATAAAGAATACAAAGGTTCCAGGTACAAATGAGGGAACACTAGATCTAGTTTTACAGAATTTCACTTGATATTACATTAATATCTTTGGTGTAGCACCTTGTTAATGTCATAAAGCTAACAGAACACTTCAATATAATGTGCAAGCAGGGTTTTGTTTTATTTTCCTTCAGTATAATTAAAACTGACGGTCAGAGAAAGGTGTTCTCTATGACGAGTGTCTGAGGCTCTTCCTTTGTTTCCCCAGGTGGTGGTGCCAGCTGGCTCCCGGTCTCCTCTTCTAAGGCAGAGCAGCACATGTTCCCAGTACAAGCCTTCCCACAGGCGAGGCTGCAGGCCAGGAGAGGAGGCAGGGACGGGTCTTCTCTGTGGACAACAGGGGAGGCATCACCCCCACTGCCTGCAGAGCACCCAGAGCATGAAGCAAACTCTGGCTGAACGGTGCAGCAGCTCACTCCCACACTCTGCAGCACCTTAGTGACCCCTAACATCAGATCAGCACACCTGGACATATGTGAAATGATTCACAAAACAAAAAACATAGTTTTCAAACTGGACCCATACCAATATGTGTGAAAACAGTCAGTAGCCATTCCTAAAAGCTAAAAAAAATCCCCAGAGGTATGAATGTGAGTAGGATTATCAGTCTGTGTGTGTCAGCCCTGTGAGAGACTGGTGACCTGTCCAGGGTGGACAGCACCTGTAGCCCAGTGTGTGCTGGGACTGGCTCCAACCTCCTGTGACGATGCACAGGATAAATGGGGAATACATAAAGCAGAGATGGAGGATGATTCTTTTGGTTTGTCTCTCCCCAAGCACGAATTACAACCTAACAAAACCAGCCATTGCCAATTTTGCCAGCCGATAAGCCACATTGTCTTTGTTTAGGCGTTGACTAGATCTTTTACTTGTTATAACAATATACCAACTTAACATGTTATAATGAGTTCCTTGTTTTTCTTGTATTAATGAGATCAGTTAGTATTGTGTAATAACAAGAAAGTGAGTAGTTGTTGAAATGGGTCGCTTGTAATGACGAACCTGCAGCGAATTCTTGATGGATCGTTTCAGCGTCTTTCAGCTCATTGTTTTCGTTTTCCGATGCGTAACTGTACTGATTCACTCTTACTGGTCTCATTGTGTTGTTTTCGGCTGCAGCAGGGAGCTGTTTGCAGTGAAAAAGCTCTAAAAACCCACAGGGCACTGCTTACAGACAAAGTTCGCATCTAGCTGGTGAATGTAGTCGAGCACTTAGCTGGTAAAGAACCACATATCTTAGTCATGACTTGATGAAGACCAAAAACTGAGTTGAAAGGAAACCTACATTGAACAGTAATGTTCCTTTGTGTCTAGGTGATGTGTAAATGGCCAACTGTTTGCTAACATGTTCAACATAACAACTTTATACAGTGATTATATGTCAGTGTTGTGTTCACAGCTTGTTGCTTTACCCTTTTTAAAGGAATTATCGCAGGTTTGAATTATGAAGATATATCTTATTAAACCAGCAGTGATGTGTGAATGTGTTTGTGTGTGCATGGGGGGATGAGAGGTTTTCTTAAGCACAGCACAGGTTGAAAACTGTTGTATAAACACAGTGCACGAACTATTTAAATGAAATCTCTAGTTTGGGCGGCAGCGAAGTAGAACATCCCTAAAATCAACAAAATGTGTTGATTGTCAAACTTCTCAAGTTCACCTGTGTGCTGGAAACCCAGCATGGCACTGTACATGGACAGAGGCTACCATGAATGATTCAGTTAACTGCCAGACGTGGAGGTCGTGCACAGCCTGCACTCCAGGGATACTTGCAATCCTTCGTCCGAGATCAGGCACACGAATGTGTGGAGGTGTGGCCTGTAGCAGCAGCAGTCCGTACCTGTGCACCTGGAGGGGAGATGTGTCAGTAAAACATCGGCAGCAGTCAGTACAGGTTTGGATACAGCTGCGGCAAATACGAACAACATAAATAAATATGTGCTGGATACCTATTAGTACAAGTGAGGGAGTACAGGAAACAAGTGGGGGAGAAATTTGCATTTAGGGGAAACATTAAGCTACAACTGTAAGTACTTTTCTAAATTACCCAGCGTATACTGAATAAGGTAAGAAGTAACAGGGTAAAAACAGGGCACCGGCAGACTTAGTCAATATGTCCTTTCAATGTAGCTACACTATAATTACTTGAAAAAGGGGGCTGAACATTGGTAGACTTCATTTTCCAGCACAGTATTTAATCATCAAGAAACACAACCTATGAAACTATAAACTATTTTGTACTTATAGCTATAAAGACACACCCATCTTTGCAGTCTAAGCCAAATGTTTTGTTCCCCAGCAATGACAATAATGTAAAGAAACACATTAAAAACATTCAAACTATATTGATAATTAAGTGCTATATATTTAAAAACTTCTTACATTGCAATTTTACATGTAATTTCCCAAAGTTCAAAGTTTTTGCAAATATATCATGATTGAAAAAAAGACTATACAAATAATTCCACTTTCACTTTCAATATCAACACTGTTCCCTCAATGTTCCTGCCTTGTTACACAGTAATAATAGGCTGTAATTTAAAGCCTTACCAAATTTTTCAAATCTCCGACAATTTTTCTTTCTAGTCTGTCTGTAATAAGTGGGTTGAACTCTTAACTTGGTCTTGATGAGAGCTTCGGCTCTCATTTAAACTAAATGGCATGATATCAACACACAGAGCCTGACCTGTGGCGTAGCTGTGGCGATCAGCGTAATCACAGCCAGCAGGGAGAGACCAGGTTCCACGTAAACCAGGAGGCTACAGGCTCCAGAGCTGTGCGGGCACGGAGGGCCAACCAGCTGCATCACAAGGCTGTTGATCAGGGCTAGAAGGGCGGTAAAAAGGCCCTGAATGACAAGGAACAACGACAGGAGGAAGACTGGCCGCTGGCTGCTTGGTACAGGGCTCTCAGTGTGATGTGATGACTTGCAGACTGGGGAGGTTTTAAATTCATTTTGACTGTCTGAAATGGGAGAAAACAGTAAAACATTAGTTCTTTAGACACTGGATCAGAGTTAACTCTTTCTCATACTGTGCTTTCATATATTTAGAGATACTTGATATATTAGAGTCAGTATCACAATATTAATAAGTACATTTTTAATATTAATAGTTATGTATGTAGGCAAATTGAAGTGAGATGTGTTTCACAGTTATGCCCTACATCTTAACTCTTCAAATGCATAAAAAAACCCCACCGACTTTCATTTGATCAGTTTTGAATGTTTTTAACTAAAAAAACAACAACACATAGGCATAATATCTTCAATTTGATGACAACTGGGCAAACTTCATCTGCTGAGGAAGATTTTGCGATACAAGTGAAAGCTCCAGAACAGGAACTAATGGACTCTGTGGGGAGACTGAAAATATTTATTTCATGTAAAAAAGTAATTTTACCTGAAAAATACATCTCACCCATAACATACTTGGTTACATGTTAAACCTAAATATTAAAAAAAAAAAATTCAAATGTTATTTTTTCATGTGGCTCTTTTTCGATGGGACACTAAAGTAAGAAAGGTGACAGTCCAAGGAGCTAAACGCTCTTACCAAGATGTCCCACGCTGGCATTGTCTTCGGAAATCTCCGTGAAGTCCTTTGAATGACTCTCACACTTGCAAGGCTTCAGATCTGCAAGACCGCTCGCGAGCTCACAGTCCTGGCTGTCCTGTGGAGCTGCTGCATGCAGGTGGACGTCTGGCTGTCGTCGTGGGGTTTGAGAGTCGGTGTCAGGGATGCTGGAGGTTCCTGGGTTACAGAGTACAAGTGCCCCATTGTGGAACGAGTCGTCCACAGCAGATTGGACTTGGCTAACGTCATCTAGGACTCGCCCCGGCTCAGCCAGGCCTTTGGTTTCCTCTTCAGTCAAGACTGTGGGAATCAAACAGAGGAATGAAAAACAAACATTGACACTGTTTGATGTTCTTTACAGCTGAATATACAATTTGAAGCTACTTCAAAGAGAAATCTGTCAGGGCAATATCCTCACCTTGAGGGGCACACTAATTCTTCTGTAGTAAAAGATCATTATTATCAGAACGCCAGTATAAGCATGTGCTTTCACACTGATTAACTTAAACTCACAAGTAATCGTTAATTTTGATAGCATCTTAGGTCTGTTACTGAACATATTTCAGCTGCATGCATCATCGTGAGCTGCTACAAATTCTGCAATGAATAAATTCCAGCTGCCGTGATTACAGATACGAGTCTCACACGACATTAGACTTTAAAATCCTCAAGTAAAGTGGAAAGTCTGGTCATCGCACATAAAACAATTAACTTTTGTATCTAAGATTAGATGGATCAGATTTCTGTTGTCACATGTCCAGATTCCAGTTGAAAAAATCATGTTTTAGGATCAAAATCCATGTCTCGAACCTACAGCTAGCATCCCTATAGCCTGCTGGCTATAGCCTCCTATTTACCATGAAGACACAACAATGGGATCAATCTTCTCATCTATCTCTCGGCAAAAAGTGTGAGCTATAAACACTTTTGTTGTTAGATGCCTTCAGACGACATGTCTGTAAACATTTCGAGCATAATGATGCTGTTCTACCATCTGACAAACACACCGATTAAAAGCGACTGATGCCTTTAATTGTATTCCATCCAGTAATAGGGATTTTGTTATAAAAATGCAAAAAAAAAAAAAAAAAGTAAATACTTTTTATAACATAGTGGGTACAACTTTGTATTGTGTTGCTTTGTAGCGGAGTTTGTAAGATCAATTCCAGTGTGAACGATTTAAGGGGGCTCTATTGACAGGAATGGAATATAATATTCATAATGATGTTTTCATAATCAGCTGAACCTAAGAATTGTTGGGTTTTCGTTAGCTTAGAATGAGCCCTTCATATCTACATAGGGAGTGTGTCGTCTTCCATGGAGCCCGCCATGTGGCACTGCCATGTTTCTACAGTAGCCAAGAATGGAAAAACCAGTCACTGGCTCTAGAAAGCTTATTTTGCATTTTAACATTACCCGAAGGCCACCGTGGGTTCTCCTACATGCTTAGAAAGGAAAGGGAGGGGTATTCAGGGGGTTGAAATCTCCCACCTCACCACTAGATGCTACTAAATCCTACACACTGGTCCTTTAAATGTTAATAAATCATTTACCAATGCTTTATAGATCAGTTTAATGCATTAATAAGATCAATTTTTGGGTTGCCAGATTTTGAAAAATCTCTCTAGCCTGAAATGTTCCCATTAATGGCTTATAACTAATCTAATGAACATGAGTAAATTATTTATTAGCCATTAATAAAGCTATTAGTTACAACCTATAAAGCCTTTATAAAGATATTTTATTAGAAAGTGATACGACAGATTTTTATAGTGCATGTATTAGATATGGACAATCAGCAATCAAAGTCAATGTGTAATCTGTGGGTAATGTTACCTTTGTGGTTCACTTCAAGGTGAGATTCGGCCTCTGGTCGCCCGTTGGCTCCGGCCCTCTCCTGCAGCTGTTTCCAGTTCAGCCTGAGCAAGAGCATTTTATGGAGCAGACTGACAACTCCGACCACCACAAGCAGCAGGGGGCGCTCTACTGGGTGTGGCTCCAGGGAAAAGCTCACGATTTCCATTAAGCTAGAAATACACAGAGAGGACAGGAGAAGACTGGAAATGAAAGCCCCCACAACCTGAATCCTGCTGCTGGCGTAGGAGACACCGCAGGTGGGAGCCGGAGGAGAGATTGGTGGGGAGCAGAGTTGATGAGAGATAAAGGCTGAGGCTGCTCCATGGTTAGGCAGAGGAGCGGCAGGGTCATCTGGGGGGGGCGACCCAGCGGTGGCAGTCTGGGTGCCATGTAGAGGTTCGGTTGATGACTCTGCAGGTAGGGTGGAAGGAGCTGCTGCTGAGGAGGAGGAAGCATGTGGAGACGCAAGGGAGTCCAAAGAGGAGGGCGGAGGTTTCATTATGCCTGCGGTTCGAGGAGGAGGAAGAGCCATGCCCATGAGGATGAAAAGCGTGTGGAAACTATCCACCAGGGTGATGAGGGACTTGCACAACTGACTGACGGCAACCTCACACACCAGCAAGAGGATGGTCACTCCCAGCATGCACCAGTGTAGCACCCTCATACCTGCAACTGAGAGTAGTCTATAAAAATGCAAACATCAGGCATTATTTTCAGTTTTTATTTTAAGAAACTAAAAAAAAACAACAACATGGATCTAAATATGATTTTTTAAAATAAATAAAAGAAAAATCTGATTTAAAAACTCATTTACATTTTCTCCTCTCTTGTCACTTTCTATTTCTAGAACAGGTTTCCTAGATGTACAGTGATCAGTGTTTTCTTGAAGAGGGAAAATAACATTTTTGGATGCATAGCTTAATAAAATTAGGGCTTGACTGAGAAATCTGCCAGGCTGATATATTGATATTGGTACTGGCATAAGACTATATGACTGATGATAAGAAGTAATAAACTATACTAGAAAAATGCTGAGATTTTGGCAGTGTTTGTTTGTTTAAGAAAAACTATCTCAATTGCATAGTTTTCCCACTAGACAACACTGATGAGTTTATTTTTCAACTGTAAAATGTCCTGCTCAGTACATATCTCGATCACAATTCATAATTAATAACCACAATTAATGACCAAATTGAAGGGGTCCCTATCAAAAGACTTTACCCTACTTAAAATGTGTTATGTTGTGTTTATATTATATTTATAAAATCAATTTTGTCCAAATTTGTTCAACAATTAAATATGAAGTCCAGTACCAATCGGGCTATACATATTATCAGTGTGAAAAAGTCTTTAAACCATGTGTATTCTAATTGAAGATTTTGACGTTTTTGTGTGAAATTCTGTAAATAATGAAAACGCCAGACAGTTAAGTCCCTGGTTAGGCTTTTATATACACATTAAGTAACACAAAACCCCATGTAAACACAAGTTATTTACTGTATTATAGCTGCCATTAGTAATTGTTTAATGATATTTACTCTTGTCATCAAAGGTTTCAGAGTTTCAGAGTTTCAAAGTTTCAGTCATTCTTCCAGAAAAAAACATCAAACATTGTCAACACTGTTATTCATTGTAAATTGATAATCTGACTTTTGGAGAGTTGGTCGGACAAATCTGTAATGAGTACTCATACTTTTGGTACTTTAATTATATTTTGATGCATACTTTGGTACTTTTACTTAAGTAACATTTTGAATCCAGGTCTTTTTCTATACTGTGGTATTGCTACTTTTACTCAATTAAAAGATCCCAATACTTCCTCCCCCAACGACTGTGAGTCATGAATAAACACGTATGTACATGTAACATGCAACAAACTATTTGCACAAGCAGGAAAAATGCAACAAATGTAGACAATGTATGCTTTTTTTCAGTCTAAAGTTGAATTACCCCAGAAAAGTGGACGACCCTCAGCCAGCAATAGGAGGCAAGTTAGGTTGTTGGATGTGATCTGTGCGCCGAAATCTGAAAAATGTCATTCATCGTGCTCACCATCTCTCCCTCTCTCTGTCCCACCACACTCCTCCTCTGCTCTAATCGCAGTCATGTGAGCTGGGGAGGGGGTGGGTGGTATCGTCCTCTCCTCAGTTATCCCTGCTTGGATTCCCTCCTCAGCTCAATGGTGGGAGAGAATGCCTTCAGCGGACGATCACACAGCCCACCCACCCTTCATACACTCTCTGAGCAGATCAACTGAAGCTAATTTGCACTAATTAAATCTCCAATATGTTGTCAGGATTACATTACCAGATCACAACATAAGGTGAGACCGCCTTAGTTTTATAGGCCCTCAAACTATTCGGAATATAGTATTTGCATCCAGTACAGTATTACAGATGCACTACAGATGTACTCACTGTCCTCACTAACTCAGTAACCCTGGTTATACTGGAAACCTCAGGTTGCTTGTCACTTCCCAATAACGTAGAATAAATAGATTATTCAGTTTTGAGTTCACAGTTTTATTACAAGTAAGCAATGGTGTATGAGAGTTAAGGGACATTGTTAACACACCATAGGAGAGTAGACTTCTCCGGGATTCTGTCCTTCTTCATGATTTCCCACTGGCTTTCACGGTGGACTGACTCCAAAGCCTTTTCGAAATCTATGAAGTTCAGGTATAGCGTTGCTCGTCATTCGTTGACCTGTTGATGTTTTGAAGTATGAAGACCTGATCTGTCGTCCCCGTGCCCTTCCTATAACCAGCCTGTTCCCTCCTCAACCTGCAGTTGACTCTGTTTCTTGTCTGATCAATAATAATCTCACCGAGTGTCTTTCCCCATGACAGAGTCGGGTTATGCCTCTTGAGTTCTTGCATTCTTTGAGATTCCCTTTTTTCGCTAGTTTGATGATATGCTTCCATATTTTCTTTGACACTTGTTGCGTTTTCTTTGCTGAAACCTCTATGTCTGCCTTCAGTCACTCAGCTATGACGGAGTCAATTCCTGGTGGTTTCTTCTCTATTAAGCACTTCTTGAGTCCGTATACTGTCTTTATGTGCTGTCTCTTTGCAGCTTCTTTTGCTTTACTCGCAATGTTCTTTATTCATTTCTTTTGGCCTGCCATTATACCCCTCTTCACTTATCTGTTCTTCTCTGCGCACTCCTCCCAGTATCTTCTTATTAATTTCTCCCTTTTGGTCTGAAAGGCTCCATGATTCTTCAGGGTTTCTTCTTCTTCTGTGGTCGACCCAGGACTGCTTCTGCAACTTCTGCGTACGCCTTCTAAATCGATCGAAAGTGAGGAAACAATTATTTGACCTCACAGCGATGAAAAAGAAAGCAGGTGCTGCTGATGCATGGGCAGGCAAACACAGTCCCCAAATATGCTTAATCATGTAGGAGCCCAAATGTAGTATAACAAAGGCATTCTGTTCACAAGCAGTATGACTTATTTGTGGACAGGAGTCATCTGAATATTTTCCTTGTTGACCAATGATAATTGCTTATATCAGTTTCAGAATCTGCCTGATGCTAGAAATGCTTGTAACAGTTCAAAGGTCAAACTGCACTGCTAGTGTTGCTGAATTTGTTTTGTTTTGTCACTGTACAGTAAAACATTGTTCAAACACACAGACCTTAGTTTTAAATCCGGAAGTTTCCAAACATCCCAAAATGTATCACTCTGAAATGTGAGGAACTGATGCCCAGGACATCCAGAGTATTTCCGTTAACTTGGGTTTTTTTGATTTTGCTTTTTTAACCCCACTCTAAACATGAAGTAGCTTCCATCAAATCAAGAGCTAGCCCAATCTGATAAAGAATGTAAATGTGATACTCTTAGACAGTGTGAAATGAGATTGACTTACTAAACTTAAAGCAAGTCTATGTAATTTTTGGTTATCAGCAGCCACTTTGGTCACGAAGGGCAATTACAGGACAATAGCAAATCTTAAAATACATACATTTAATAAGATTAGCCACCATAAGCTACTGGTCACACCAGACCAAGAAAGGCTGTAGCAAAAATAAAAAAACCCTGAGCATGGGCTACTGACGTGGACAATTCAATTGAGTCGATTTAACTCTTTGTAGTTGGAGTAATGTGTTATTCCTTCTTCCAATGGTTACACTGTCTTGCTTTAAAGTTACTTAAAGGGGACATTTCAAAAGTGCTTATTCACTTTCTTGCCAGGAGTTAGACGGGAAGATTGATACCACTGGATCTTGGCAATTGGATTTTGTCTATTTTTGTATTTACCGTATTCACCGTCAAGCTCTGTTGAGGTGGTTCACCCTCTCTGTACCCTTCTCAGCACTCATGATCCCGCGAATGATGCCGCAGTCCCATCAGCCCCTGCTCGTATATGCCAGTGTGCAGGGGTTTGTTGCAGTCCACTGGACTGCGAATCAACAGGCCAGATAGGGGCTGACACCACGGATAAATCCCTACTGTTCTACCAGCATGCCAGCACATTCCTGAGGCACGGCTAAGCCCAAGGAAAGACCCAGCGAGGAAGCATTTGATCACTTACCACTGTCCCCGCACAGAAAGAGAGGCCACAGACCTGGCAGCCTGTCTAGACCTTTAGCACCTAATAAGCTGTTTTTCAGTTCTGTAGAACTGCCTGCTCCTTTATCTTTGTAGAATCTCTTTAAAGCGGCTATGATTGATTCTTTTGGTCACTTTAAGGTACCGGGATAAACTGAAAACACACACAATTTATTTAGAGTTGTGATTTGGCGAAGAAGACCGATATCTGCTCTCTGTTTTAGCTCCGGTCTGGTCTCCATTAACTCCTGAGACAAAATACCTGTCTCTTTAGCTGCTAATATGTTCACCAGCTAGCTGCTAACTTTGTCTATCTGCTGTTTGATGCTGGGCGGCTGAATGCTTGAATCAGTTTCCAGTGCGCCATCAGGAACCGCTGTGTACAGGCCTTTTTCTCAAACCATCCAAGGTTTATGTTAGAGGGAATTACATTTTAATTACATTTTTACTCATAATACAGTAATTCCAGGGTGAGCTGTACCTTGCAATACACAAACAATTCTGGTCTTTTATTCCATGTGTGAGGATGCTAATTTTTTGTATTATTCTCAGCCTTTCATATCATACAGTATATGTAATCATCAAGTGCTTACTTAAGACCCCTATTACAAGATTCTTGTTTTAAAACATATCAGCTGGAAAATAAAAAGCCAGTTGGAAAATGTGTTTTCCGCAAACTAGCAGATTTTTAGCTTAGCATTAGCTTATGCTAGTTAGCTACGTCTGATAAACTCTGCTAGTGACAGTCATGGTTTCCGCTGACAAAAACCACGGTCGTTGACTAAAAATGAGAAGTTTGCTTTTGTTTACTTTTTCAGTTTGAGATGCATCGTTTCAAAAATTACTGCAAATTTCGATGGTAAATCTGCCACCGTTATCGCTGTAAACTGCATGTATGTGTTACATTGACAGAAACAAGTTTTTTCACTGTCATTAATAATTTACTTTATAAATAGATACATTTTTTGGTCTGTAAAATGTCAGAAAAGAAAAACTGCTAATATGTTCTAAAAAACTACAATATTTTACATTTAATGCGACAAACGCAGAAATATTTAAAAAGCTGAAACCAGTAAATTGAAATTTTGAACAAAAATTTCTTATCATAAGTTCCACTTATTTATTTTTGAGAAAGCTTTCAGCTACGTCTAATGCCCTTCATCACTGAATTGAGACTGAGTTTGCTCAGTTCTCATGGAGAGTTTGGGATTAGTAAATATTTTTATAAGATGATTATGTTTTATATATGTTTTACAAGAAAAAGTTTGGTCTGAAGAGTAACTAGTATCTACAATAGTCAAATAAATGTTGTGGAGTAAAAAAAAAAAGAAAAAAAAAAGTACATTTTGAATTGAATTGAATTGTGATGGAATACAACCACAAAGTAGCATCAAATGAAAATACTCCGGTAACATACAAGTACCTAAAATTGTGTATAAGTACAGCACTTGAGTTCCACTACTGGTAAAACTATTATAATACTAACCAATCTCCACAAAAACTGAACTCCCGTCTGCTGATGAAGGCTATGAGATGTGGCTGGAACTATCAGAAGAAAAAAAAAAAGTGTGTAGAAATAAGCGTGATAAGATTTTTTTTTGTCAAACTGCTATTTCCAAGTTCAAGATTGAACCTTTCACAAGTTTGTTTGTTTTTTTCTTTCTGCAAAATTGTTGGAGATAAATTTTATTCTTACTGCACCTTTACAGTTATGTAAAATCTTCTTCACTCATACTTTATATATTTAGTTTGCTATATTTGTGCATTATTCCTTCCTTAGTGCTGGTGTAGTCTATAATGTAGTCTATAAACAGTTAATGTTTATCAAACAACATACTTGATCCTGGTCCAGTTTGACTCCCTGCTGAGAACAGGCTTCAATCCGTGTCATGTAAATTCCAGCCTCTTCTTGTCAGCTAAGGAAATTAAACTGTCTCTTAGTCTGACATCTGTGGATTTAACAAAAACACTTTCACAGAGGGAAAACTTCACATGGATGCACTCTTCAATCTCTTAGCCTGAGGTGCACAATCACATGTTTCATACCAATGTGGAAGGAGACAACGCCTCAGGAGTTTCTCTGGCCATATGTTGAGAAATGATCAGAAAAACAGGGGGCCAACAGAACATTAGGAAATGTTTTATTTCAACCTTCATTTCACAGGTTCCCCATCGCTGCAATAAAACCAAAATCCTGTGGTGCTCACATGAATTGTTCTGAGTTTCGAGAAGCCACGAAGTGTCACAATGTTTCTGCATCCAAACAAAGAGAATCCAGACTGAACAGAAAGTCTTAAAAAGCCACACTGAACAACAGGAAACTACACTCACTGTATGGCAGGTTTGTGTGTGTGAATATAGGCATTGAAAACAGAAATGATAAAACTCACTGTGATAGGAGACAGATGCTTTTCCTTTGCAGTATGGATGTTTTATGTAAGCTTAAAACAGACTGCAGTATTGTACAACATCCTTGTAAAATCAATAATTTCAATGGCTCACACTAACATTTGCAGCAATAGACACACTATCAATTATTTTAGGAGGTAAAAGGACAACAAAAAAAAAACTTGGAGAACACTTAAAAAAAAAAAACCCTTAAACAAACACATGGTTCAACAAAGGAGGGCCAACTTCTCAGGTCAACACTCAGCAGTTTTACTACACTGCATACTGCATGTCAGTATGCTATATAAGAAGCTACCTACAGCTGCTGGTAAGCTTAGCTTAGCATAAAGACTGAAACAGCTAGCCTGACTCTGTCTAATTGTTTAAAAAAGTCTGCCTGCCAGCACCTCTAAAGCTCAGGAATTAACACGATATCTTGTTTGTTTGTTTTTTAAATCTGTGCCAAACCCCAAATCTTAAAAAACAACAGGTTGTGAGTTTTAAGGGGTTATGTGCTGGACTATTTCTTAACTGGAAGCAGCAACTTCCTGAAGTTTTGTTGTCAACGTGAGGTTGTCAGGCAACCGGCCAGTCTTTGTGCTAAAATAAGATAAGCTGAGTAACATAATTCTGCTACACTAACCTTCTCCTCTCTTAAGTGTTGCTTTTTCTTGTGAAATGACAGGATAGTTTTATCGTGTCTGGCCTCTAAAAAAAAAAAAAAATGTAACGATCTGTAAATTACTGGTTGAGCTGCTCAAAAAAAATCAGTGGAGGAAACGTGATTAAATGTATCTGCTAAATGTTCACTGACGACGGCTTTCATTTGTTTTCTTACAATATCTGCTTATTGTAACTGATTAAAAAATTGTAATGGTTATGTTTAGGCACTCACTGCAGGTCAAGTCAATTTTATTAACATAGCCCAATATCACAAAGTTGCCTCAAGTGGCTCTACAATCTGTACAGCACATGATACCCTCTATCCTAAGACCTTAACCAGCACTTAGTTGATCCAGGCTACTCATACAGAGAAAAGATTGTTTTTATAACTAAAGCAGCAATTGCCAGAGGACCCTGTTAAATGTTATGGACATTAAAAATGACTTTTCAATAACTTCTGACTTTCTCACAATCTCTTGTATTACTGGAGCATTATAGGGCGGGAGTGGATTAGTGCAGTCTGGAATTCCTTCAGAGAGGAATTACAGTGAGACGTACAGAGCAGAGCTCCCACCCTGTACTCGACCCCCCCTGCCACTGCTACACACCCTCAACCCAGGATACATGAACCCCCTCACCCCTCGCCACCAGGTCACGTCAGCTGAAGGATAAGTATCTGCAGAAACTTCTCTCCAGAAACAGCCCCAGTCTCTCTGGTTCTCAACACGGTTGGGCTCGTGGCCCCCTTAAATTGGAGCAACGTCTACTTGTGACCCCTTGTGATCGGTTACCAGTTTTGAGCAGCTCAACCAAAGAGAATTTTGAATTTTTTGAAACCTACAGTTTCTCTGAAAATTATCACTTGAAACAAAAGCAAAAAATTCAAGGAACGTCTCAGAAGTAAACAGAACTTTGGGTAGCTTTTCTTATCCCGTTAATATTTGTGCGACCCCTCATATTTAACTTGTTATCTTTTCTGAGGACCAGACCCACAGGTTCTGGAAAGGGATGTTGCTTTTAAAAATTTACGCTGAAATGCTAGCGGGGTGGCTCTATGGCAGTGTCAGCTGGTCCACCATATCTCAACAACTGCAAGAGGGAATGCCATGAAATTTCGTACAGACATTCACGATGATGATGAATCCTTATGATTTTGGTGATCCCATGACTTTTCCGCTAGTGCCACCAGCAGGCTACCATTTGCAGTTTTTTTTCGTGAAATATCTCAACTATGGATTGTCATGAAATCTGGTTCAGGCATTCATGCTGTCCTAAGAATGAATAACTTTGGTGGTCCCCTGACTTTTTAATCTAGCGTCATCATTAGGGGAAAATTTCAATTTATCCATTACTTTGGTTTATGACCAAATACCTGCCAAACTAATGGCATTTCCATCAGCCTCATTCGCATTGTTAGTGCTAATTGGCAAATCTTAGCATGTTGACACGCTAAACTAAGATGCTGAACATGGTAGCTTAGCATGTTAACGCGCTAAACTAGGCTGTTGAACATGGTAGCTTAGCATGTTAACACGCTAAACTAGGCTGTTGGACATGGTAGCTTAGCATGTTAACACGCTAAACTAGGCTGTTGAACATGGTAAACATTACACCTGCTAAACCTCAACATTTAGAGCATCTACATGCTGCATTCACTTCACATTGTGCGAGTGCGGGAGTTAAAAATACTGTGCTGTAATTGACAATATATCACCATATCCATCTAGTGTGTGTTTACTAACAACGAACTAAGGCCTTAGGCTGATGTGAGACGTCCGTATTTGGTTTGATTTCAGTTGATTCCATGTTATTGAGTGCCGAGGAGGACAGATCGGCGCTTTTTAGAAAAAATGTCTTAGGTTGTAATGACGACCCGGATGTTGACGTGGGAAAAGTTACAGTAACTCCGCAAACGCAGCTCTAGCGTCAGTATCGCGACGCATTTCTGAAAGAAACGGTTGTGTGTGGGTCTGGTTCAGTTATGAGAACGATGAAAAATCAAATCCTTGAAATTTGATTGGATTACACACAAACACACACAACTTAACAAATAGGGCTTAACACGGAGCTGCGGCGAAGACCGTTCGCCTCCCTCTGCTTCCATGCTAGTTCAGCAGGAGGAGGATCAAATCAGACCTCAACCACATTCTTTGGAAATGTAAACCAAGGTTTTTGCCAGCTAAAATCCAACACACACATCTCTTACTTTACATACCTCGGCTAGGTACCCACGGGCAAACAGTCAAGCGCGACTTTTATATGACGGATGGGCTTAGCCAGAAACCCCAAAAATCACACAGTTGAAACAGAAACACCAGCTGCATCCAAATATCCCAACCAAACCTGATGTGTACAATTTTTTTTCTCTGATATTAATGCATTCATTTGCAGTGTTCGGACATTTTGAAGCCCCAAATTAAGTAATTTAATTGAATCATTCAGTCATATCATTAGTCATTACATGCATTTATTTGAGAGGAACAAATTTTGCCATACATATCTTTGTGATTACCAGCACATTTCAATTAAGTTAACAAATTATTATTAAAAAGTTCTAAAAATTAAAGCATTACAAACAGTGGGGGCAAACTATCTGTTGGGTGGAGAAGATCAGGAGGGTTGAAATATGCTCCTTTTAAGAAGAAGAAAAAATAAAAATAAACACACCTGCCTGTATCTATCTCAGAAAAAAAAAAAAAAAAAAAAAAAAAAATTCAAAGCAGGCCAAACCAGGTCTCTTCACAAACATACATGAAGTTTACAGTTCATGTAAAGTCAGCGCCTGCAGTGTGTTGTATATGATGCTGGGATATCCTTTGTTCTGGCTCCACTGTAGGAAAAGGAAAAACAAAAAAGAAAAAAATAAACAACCACCAGCACCCCCTCGTGGCCACAGCTTCACCCAGCAGAGTAGTGTTAAAGCAACAAGGATTTTTGAATGTTTTCTGCGTCTCTGTATTTGCTTTTCTGCGTCTCTGTATTTGCTTTCATTACTGCACCCTGACTGCTACCGACAGTCAACCATTCAATTATATTTACCCCTTCTTTCCAATACAAAAAACAAAACTAAATATTTGCTCTAGTTTGCATTTGAAATATACATCAACAAAAGGAGGGTAACCTTTAAAAGTGACCCGTTAACGGAAAAGAAAAGGTAAAATTAGGAGGGGGATGAAGAAGGGGGGGAAAAAAAAAAAAAATCAGAAAAGGCTCATATAGCTATAAAATAAATACAAAATAACTGATTTCTCAAAGCAACCAAACAAAAAAACTAAACAAAAAACAACAAACAAAAAAAAAAAACGGACCAAATTGAAGTGGTGAGTTTGAAGGCAACATGAATGGTGAACTGGAGCAAAGAGGTGAGACGGCACAAAGTACCAATGGAAGACGTGTTTCACACAACAATGACTGGTCAAACAAAGCAATAATAGTGTCTTACATTGTACAGAATCAAGGACAAATGATTTTTTTTTTTACTGTAAAAAACTCAACCAAAAACAGACAGCATTGCTTTCCGACATTCGCAGAAGTTCTGGGGTTCTCAGCTTTGTGACGTTCAAATAGCGGTTTTGTTTTGGCGGAGACAGTTGCTGCTCCTCCACATAAGATCTGAAGAGACTGACCGGTGTGGGTGGGTGGGTGGGGGAACACTGATTCCTGAGGGGCCAAAGTGAGCAGAGGATGAGAAAACAGACAAGAGGAAAGTCACTTTGGCAAAGGTCCCTTCGAGTTTTTTCTTTTTCCAAAGGGGAGAATGATTGGGAGTGGGGACACAGACATAAAACGCTGACATTTAAACAGACATGTTAACATCTTCAGCTTCTGTGGATATAAAAGCCTCTGACGGTGACCTACTTCCACCTCTAGAACAAGTGTTTAAAGCCAGCAGGTCCACTCAGCAGGGTCCGTCTTCTGAGTGTGCCATCAAACACACTTTTTCTCATCATCATCGTTATGTCTTTGTGTACGTGTGTTATGAAAAACCTTTAATTGCTAGTTATTTCCCCAACTACAGTGGAAATCTACACAAGGGAGCAAGTATGGGCTGTGAGAAAGGTCTGTGTTCTGTCTTTGGTTAGTGTTTTGTCCTCCATCCTTTGTCCCCCATCTCACTTCTTTCTCTCTCACAGGCAGTTGCTTTGTGTGTAAAGACTAGAGATTGACAAAATGTAGTGATAAAAGGGTGATTTTATCCCCCCCCCCTCTCATACTCAGCGTGCATATGTATGTATGTGTGTTTCAGTGGTTGATGTAGTGTGGATGTAGAGGATTCCTTATTTGTCACAGCCAAGCTCGAGAGGTTGATTTTGTCCTGTGTGTCTTTTCCATGATCTGCTCGTATTTTCGTGTGTAAAGCTTCGACTTCAACACCAGGTCTTTTGTCCTTTATGGAAAGGTCATGTTGGTGGTAAAGTCAAAGAAATGACAAAAACATTGTAGGGCAAACAGTCTCAGAGTAGAGCCAGCCAAACTATTTTGAGTGCTGTTTCTCCTGTCCTTGAAGTCACTGTGGAAGTAAAAGCGAGGAGATAAATTAGTCCTGAATGTAGCAGGAAACATTTTTTAAACCTAATTTAACATATCAAATTATCCACAGCTGATAAGCCATATGTTGTGCATATTTGACATTGTTTTAGGCCCAAAAACTATGTAAGTGTTGCTTCTGGTGCTCCTCTGTTAGACAGGTGTGTAGCAAAATGAAATGTTAAAAAAGAAAAAGTTAAATTCCAGTGTCAGCACTGAGTTTAAAAGGGAACTTCATCAGAAACGCTGTATCTCTAAGAAATTGGTTCCTTGTGGAAAAATATTTCAAAGCCAATTTGGCTGATGTTTTAATTTCAACTGACAGATTAAACACATCTCTCAATGTTTGTAAATTCTCCATCCTCTTCAAAGTAAAACACTTTTGCTCGATCAATCTGTGCACACTGTGGTGCCTGAAGCAATTACAGCACTTTTCCAGTATTAAACTGCAGTCATTAAAATGCCATTTCTGGTGTGCAAATACATGTAGGACTAAATTTCATTCTGATGATATCGAAAGCACAACACCTTGTCTACATTTGCCGCCTGGCCAAAGCAGAATTTCACAGAGCCAGTGTCTGTACTCCTTCTACATGTGGTTTTATTTGATGGAGTTTTAAATTCAGACGTACTTCTTGAGCATTAAGTCATTCATAAAGATAAAATGGTTTTGAAGTAAATCCTGCAAGTTGAAATCCCTGTTTCATGGAAACTTCACAGTACGTCAATGGTATGATGATGAATCTGCGTCTACTTATGACTTCTAGTGTACATAAATATAGACAAATGTTTACCTCACAACCTCATGGTGCCTCTCTCCCTGTATCCAAACTGGCTTCTAGCAGCAGCTCCTCCAGGTCCTGTCCACAGCTGACACTCACTACACAGGTGACACATAACACACATTATCAAACAGGCTTTTCAGACCCCAAATTACTTCTGATAAAAAATCATGACAATAATAATAAAAATAATATAATAATGATATAAATAATAATAATGAAAGCAAAGATCGGTGATTACAGCGACTCACCGTGCTCCATCACACAGCTGCCGGGCTTGGGGCTTTCAGCATCGAGAAGATGGAGGGAGAATTCGGGCTTCAGGCCGTTGGGTAGAGCTGATCCAACCACCTCTCCATCCAGAGCCTCGGTGAAACACTCGACCTCGTCTGCAGAGCTCTCATCGGGTGAATTCTCCGCTTTGACTGGGGAGAGAGACCCAGTCATGGCAGATTCGGGAGTCTGTGAGGCTTCTTCTGCTTGAGGATTTGTCTCCTGTGCTCCGCTCTGAATGACAAATGGTGCCTGTTGATCAGTCTTGACAGAGAGAACAGACTGTACTCTCTGTTCATCTGCCTCTGTTTGCTGCTTTGGACTTGGTTCCTCTTGGTTTGGCTGGCTGTGTTCTTTCTCCGTTAAACTGGGTTTTTTGATATCTGACAAGTTGGCTGGTACTTCCTGCTTCTCCTCTTGTGGAAGTGTCTCCTCTTTGTCTGCTTCCTCTGTTTGGTTCGGTGACTGGGTCTCCTCTGATGCAGATGCCAGCTCGTTCTGTAGCTGTTCAAGTGTAGAATTTAACTGTTGCTGTTGGTTGTCCACTGCAGGAGTACTAGTTTGGGTTTGACTCAGCTCCTCTAACGGTTTACACCCTTCTTCTCTGCTATCAGGGGACATCACCTCTCTGTCATCTTCTATAGGACCTTCCTCCTCCTCCTCTCCTTCCTCCTCTCCTTCCACACAAGTGGGCTCAAGTCGGGGGCTTTTGGTGCTCTCTATTACCTCCTCAGTGAGCTGACATGCTACAGCCTGCACCGGTGAGGAATCTGAAGGCAGGGCTGGTGCATGTAGATTTGGATCTGTCACTTCTGCGTTTAAAGTACTAGCTGTTACATTCTCTGTGGGTTTACTTGTAGATTGTGGCTGTAGTGAGTGGGTCTGTGTAGTATTAAGTGTGTACTCAGAGTGTGCTACAGTACTCTGCTCTGTCAGTTTACAGTCTGTTGACGAAGCAGGTGAACACACCTTCATGTCCTCCTGTGTCAGCTGTGTTTGTGTAGGTGTTTGAGATGCAGCCGGTGACTGTGTCTGCTGTGTCATGGGCTGTGTGTTTGTGTCGATGGGCTTCTTTGATAACTCTTTAGTTTGGCTGGGAGCTGCCGGCGCACTTATCTGGAGTTGTAGCTGCTGCGGCTCAGGGGGGCTCTCCACCCGGGTCACCATGAAAATCTTATGACCCCTCCCTGGGCTTGAAACTGATATACAGCGGCCAGGAGATGGAGGGTTGCCGGGAGGAACCGCGGCTTCTGTGACAGTGATGCCGGAAATGACACTTGGCCCTCCAGCGGGTGAAGCAGATGGGGACAAGGATGTACGTGAGGCACTGAGGGGGGGCTGTGGAGCCCCTGTCTGGGTTTGAGGACCAGTCTGGTTTGAACGTGTGGAGGAGTTTGACGTGGAGGACTTTGTTACCACCTCGTCTTCCTCCTCATCCTCAGTGTCTGAGTCCGACTCCGGGGTCCCTTGAGAAACGTTAGTCTCAGAGGTCGCTCCTGACTGGCTGCTTTTATGTCCTTCATTTCCTGTTGTTTCATCCTTTTCCCCTTCTTCTCCCCCTTTCCCCTTTCTGTCACCTATCTCCTCTGATGCTGGCTCTTCCTCCTGTTCTTCTCTGGTTCCATCCTCTGTGGCGATTTCAGCCATGGAAGCCGACTGCCTCATCTTCTGCTCAGTTTCCTCCTTCTCTTTAGCCAGGATAAAGTTCCGCTTGCAGCCGTTCTGGATCTCAGCCAGCAGGGCGCGCTGGGTCTCAATGAAGCTCTTCACCTGAGAGACAAAGAATACGTCTCAAACACACAACATAAACCACAAGAATATCAGAATAAACACAACTAAATCAAAGCAATTCCTACAGTCTATTTTACCTTCCTTAAATCTGATGTTTTAGTCAATGATATTATCTTCTTTCAAACCACAATTTTCTTTAAAAGAAAAATGGGGGGTGCTCTGGTGTCATAAAGGAAACCTTTGTTGTCATTCCCAATTTTTCTCTCCCCCCACTTCCTGTCATGTCTCGACTGGCAGCAATCTAATAAAGGCATAAAGTACCACCAAAATATAATTTAGAAAAAGTCCAAGGCTGGTGTTATTCTGTATTGTACTTACTGTCAACAAATCGAATGAAAAGACCAAAACCGATGTTCTTCTCTACCCTGCCTGCAGCTCTCAGCACCAAGCACAATCGTTTCTTATAAATACATAAATATACGTACTTCGATTCAAAAATAAAAAAATAAAAAAATAAAAAGTTAACTAATTTCCTAAAGCAGCTGGGCACTTTTGTTTTTATCAAATGTTATTCAAACAGGAGTAATAGTGCTTTGTTCGGGATTAATTTCAACTGTGGATTCGGTGCTCTGTGAGTTTTTACAGCAGCAGGACAGAGTGTGTGGGATTGTCTCAAAATATATTACAGTACCCTCGTTCATCACAGTGATGGAACACGTCACCGAGTGCAACAGTGTGACTCATTGATTTGTTCTTAATAGATTTGTACAGCAACAGAACTCTATGGAACAGAGGAATAAGCTATATTAAGCCTCAGAAACACAGACAATACTTGTTGGTAGGATCAGTTCATTGTAAGTTTTGGTCTTTTCATGGTATTTGTTGATGTTCAGAAAAATATAGAATATTGCCAAACTTATTCCTTAAGCCCAAAATTCCACATCCGCATTGAAGGGTCAGTTTGACTTACATAGGTCTTCTCAGACTGCCCACAAGGCACCCAGGATTGATCACTCGGACCAAACATGGGAACATGTGTGCCTCTGCAGAAAGCCAGTGGAGGATAAACAGAAACACCTGCACTTCGTCTGTTTAGACTATATCTGGCTCTTTACATCCTCTCCTCTATCCCCTTCCCCATGCCTTATCCCCATGCTCACAGTTTCTTTCTTCGGCTCCCGGTCAAGATCAAGACGCAGCAGGGAGGTGTTGACTTTTAGGGCGAGCGACAGGGCCATCAGTCCACCTGTCTTGATCTCATTCTCTCGAAGGTCCAGACGCAGCAATCTGGGGCTCTCAGCGATGAATTCAGCCACAGCCACAGCTCCTATAGCACAGATGACAGAAAGAAACAGGTGTCACAAAATGTAAGACGGCAAAAATCCTCCACAAAAACTGAACCAGAGGCACACAGGCACTAGTTCCCACCTTCGCAGGATAGTTTTGTGGAAGCAAGGCCCAGTCTGAGCACAGAGCGGTTGGCAATCAGTCCGTCTTTCAGCTTGTGGACCCCTTCATTACCCACTGAGTTATTGCCAAGGTTCAGAGTCTCCAGACTCTGGGTGCATGGCTGAGAGAAACAACAGATCAGAATGAAAACCTTTGAAAATGCAGAGAAATGTTCACTGTGTTTAATGTTCAAATTAATACAATGATTGTTGCTTTAGCAGTGGGACTGTGTAGCCATAAAATCATATTGTTGAATATGCTTAAGTTTTTACACCTGGAACAAGCTTTGTAATGTAATGATTAACTGTGTTGCTTTGTGCAGCTGTGCTATCTGTATTACTGTCCAGTCTGTTTTACATAATTTAATTGTATAAGTCCTGTGAGTGTTGATGAAAAAGCAGCTCTGGCATGTAAACCATATTTTATGCATAGCTTATATTTCGTATTACTATATTATGTGTTTATTTTTCATTTGTAATTTAATTTTGTATTTTGGGATTTTTCTGTCTGTTTCTTAACTGTAGAGAGTTTTGACCTTATTGAGCCACTATGGTCTAGACTGTCTGTATTTTCTTGCAGCTCACAGTTTACTACTTAATAAGATGATTGATTTTGTCATTGTACAGGTTTATCGTTTACTGTTAAATGCCCAACGTTACCATCTCACTGCATTAGGGCAACCAGCTACACTGTGGTTATCTGCTGTTACGAATCAGGAGCGAGGACAGTCATGAGCTGTACTTTTTCACTAGAACTGCAGGTTTTGGGCCATTTTGTTTGTCCTGCAACATCTTACAAGCCTCAGTAAAAAACCTCATAAGACAGGTTTCTTGGAGGAGCTCACAAACGCAGTATTTTATGTTCTAAAAGCAAAACAATCATGGGCTTCCAAAAATAAGTGGACTACTGTGTCATTATATAGGAATATCAATTATAACCACTTCTTGTTTGTGAAAAGTAATATGATTAAAAGGAATCAGTGAGCTGTGGCCCAGCTGCTGAACATGAAGAGATATGAGGAGGGAAGGTATAACAAAGAGCAGAGTTCTATTATGATCACTTCTCTGACACAGAACTTAGTAGAAATTTTAATTCAGCCTGAACCAGCTATTATACACACTCACACATACACACACAGCCAGTGTTTTCTTCTTAACACCTCTAAGTGTGTGTGCAGACTTGATTTATTTTCCCACTGTGCGTGTGTGTCTGTGTGTGTCTGTGTGTGTCTGTGTGTGTGTGTATGTGTGTACCAGTGCAGCAGCGAGGTAGCCCATGCCGTTGTGTGTGAGCTGGTTGTTCCATAGCACCAAAGTGACAAGACCTTTCCTCTGCTCTTTTAGTCCTTCACACACATAGGCCAGACCTGTGAGCGCAAACAGAGACATAAAACAACAGAGGCAGAGTTAGTACGTCTTCTTTACCTTAAAAAATCTCAATTTTTAATAAAATACTGAGCGAACTAAACTAAAATGTCTAATCTAAGGAAGTCTGGTGCATTAGAAACAACTCGTTTGCACTGTCTTGTATTTTTTTTTCTTCATTTTCTATTACAGAAAGTATTTTCTGAGCTGTAATAGCGGTAAGAGCACATCATAGCTACAGTGAAAAGTGCTATCTCCTAGATATAAATCTAGATATTTGGATAAATGGGGACATAAAATCTAGTAAAATATGTAAGTGGTTGAAGCACAACAAAAAAACCAACAACTTATTTTTGTTACTAAGACTGGAACATTGTTATTAGCTCATTATCAGGCTTTTTTTGCAGATACACCAACAAGGATATTTGAGAGTTTTTGGCAACATAATGCTGTAAATGCCGAATAAATAGCACAATGATATCACTTTAACAATCTGTTACTAAACAGAAAAATAATAAACAACAAAATGGGCCAGGTGTAAAACTTGTACTAACTTCTGTTTCATAGCCAGGATAGCAATCATATTCTCAAGACCAAATCATTAAACTTAATAAAACTGGGATGTGTTCTATCACTGCTGTGTACCAGAGTCTAGGATGTGGTTGTTACGCAGGTCCAGAATCTGGATGTTGCAGTTGAACTTCAGCAAGTTGCCAAGTTGGGCTGAGTCCTGCAGACCATTGAGCTTATTGTCTGCAAGGTACAACTCCCGCAGGTTCATATTCATCTTCAGAGCTGTAGCTGGCCAGAAAAATGAAACATAAATGAAGGTAAGGGAAGAAAAATAAAAACGTCAGGAATAGACATCTAAATTCAGGGATTAAGATTCTCTGGCACTGACGAGGGGGCCTGAAAGAGAAAACCCCTCCTCTTTCTCTCCCGTTACTTCCCTGGCACTCTGCCTGTCTTACCCAGTAACATGAGTGGTCTGCCAGACAGGCCAGCATTCTCCAGGTGGAGGACTGCCAGACTGCCACTGATCCTGAGCGCTCGTGCTACAAAGGGAGCCGAGTGGTCCAGCAGAGGAGTGTTACGTGCATCGAGATACTGCAGAGAGCTCGTCTGAGGGGGAAACACCAACAGAGATACAATTAATTTGGTATGCACTCAGAAATCATAATCCTATCTGAAATAATGCCCTCATTCTCGTGATGAAAACAATCTCTGGGTGGTTCTTGAATTGCAATGAAATAACACCAGGGAATTATATAGATTAAATGTGGATCTTGAGGTAAGGTGGCTAGCGCACACATTTTCCAACCTCTGCATTTTCTACACTCTAGTTGGATGCCTTTATCCTAAGCCAACAACCTCTCATTATCCGTCATGATAGCTGCTATAGTACACTGATGACATTGCCAGCCAAGAGCTTCATCGGACTTTATAAATAAAAGATGTTGTGAATGCACAATGAAGCCCAGATAAAGGCAATGGTGTACTGTTTTTTTCATCTGTTTAATCCAAGACCTCACCTGAGGGATTCAAGGAAACTCAGTTGTCAAAGCATTACTGCGTTAAGATCTATTGGCCTTTGCTGAACTGAGTGACGACTTTTTATCAACAAGCAATGACACAAACAATCTACAAACTGGAATAAATGTTTCGTGTCTCCAGGCAGTTTTTCCTTAATCATCAAACACTCAGTGCTTGTAGACAAGGGAATATCTTTCGGTCCAAACACTGATCAGTTGAAAACTCAGCTTCTCACACAGTCACAGTTGTGAATACAGTAGAACTGTGGTACTCACAACAGTTTGTAAACACAGTTAATGTATAATTAGTAACTGAGATTAAGAATCTGTTGTTTTCCCCTCTAGGATGATGAGTAATGAACTGAATTTAAAAAAAAATAAATAAATAATATGAATAATAATGGCTAAAGACTGCAAAGTAATTTGTGGCTTGTCAAACGGATTAGTGTTGTTCACTGTGCTACACTGCCAGGACAAACTACAGCACGGTGGACTTCAACCAAGCCAAAATACCCACAAACTCCACAATCTTGTAACCCAATGTACCAATGAAACTGACTGATTTTTCATTAATTGTTAAATTACTACATTTGGTTTAGGATCCGTTGTTTGCATGTGTCATCTCACACTTTCTCTTACACCTTAAACTACTATATAGTATAAAATAATACAAAAAGAATTGTATGGAATCTCTTTTTTTTCCCTGGGCGCAAAGCTACAATTACAAAAGTAGAGGCAATGACTTAACTTTAAAGTCAGTAGTATTTGATAGCTCTTTTGTGGCCAAACGAAATAAGAATGTAAAAAGAAGAAATATTGCACACAAAAACAGTCAGACCATTGAAAACAATTGAACCAACTTTTTTAGTTTACAAAAATTACCTTTATTGTCCATCCTCAATGCCCACTTTGAGAGGAGAAACCTTTTGCCTGGAACTGCAATCACCCTGTTTATTGTGTCACAATCCCACCTATCCTCTTATTATCTATACTGGTGCTGTACTTGACATTCCATTGAATATCTGATAGCTGATAAGCTGATAAAAACATGGGGGAATTGTATAGCTTTATGCTGCTTGTAACGCTATTCCTGTTGCCATTTTATTCTTCTATTTTTATTGTTGCAGTTATTATTATCTTTTATTAACTTCATGAACAAATATTTTATGTCTCTGTTTTAACACATTGGGACAATTTTACAACAAAGGGTTCTTACTTTAATATGTTATTCCTTGAATTGTTTTTTTTTTTCTAGATCCATAAATCAATTAATCAAATCCTTACTCATTCCCACTCTGTCCTTTTCCATTGCATATGATGTTTTCTAGTGTAGGGAAGGATGAACTCTCACCTTTCTCATCATGTGAGCTGCAGCCTGCCATCCTCGTGTGCCAATGTGCTTATTGAAGGAGATGTTGAGATGTGTGGCTGACTCATAATACTCTATCATGTCAAACAGAGCTGATGCACCCTGAAAAGCAAAATGAGAGATGGAGAAGAGATAAAAGATAAATATATTAACTGTTATAGCATTTCAGTCATTTTCACATATCAGTCAGTGTCAAAACCCTAAAGGACATGTTACAAGATATAGTCTGGAGCAGCTGTTCTTGCAGTGGTAACAGTCCCTCACTGAGGTGTTTTCATGAAGACCTTGGATGGAGGTAAAGAGGTACCTCTCTGGGCTACGGTCTACTATTGCAAATTTTCAAATATCTGATTCAACAGGATTCAGAAAAGTGAACATGTGAAAAATGAACAGTGTAAAAGCTCCTATCTTCTAGACAGAAGTTTATTTTAGAGTAGGGCAGCGACCAGTTGTAGAAGAAGTATTCAGATCCTTTACTTAAGTGAAAGCAAAATGTACTTCAAGGGTTGGAAAAAAAATGGCCCTGGAACTACACACTGCTCTCTTGCCAAAAATTTTGGGAACAACTGGTATAATCTTAAACAACGTTTTGTATTTTATAATATTATCATACGTTTTTATGTAAATTATTAATCCCCTAAGTAACTACTAACTATAGCTGTCAAGTAAATGTAATGGAGTAAAAAGTACAGTATTTCCTTCTGAAATGTAGAAGAACAGAACGATAAAGTAGCTGAAAATGACTTAGGTACTTTCAACAACTGACTGAAACTGAAGATTATTTTCATTTGTTCTACAAAATACAAGGAAATCTGAAAAAAATGCCTATCACAATCTCTCAGATTGCAAAGTGACATTTTAAAATTTCTTTTTTGTCTGACCAACAGACCAAACCCCAAAAATAATCGGTTAATCAACTAGGGATTTCAGCTATATTCTATATTCAGCTATATCTAGAGGTAATGTGACTTTCATAGGCTGAAAAATTGTGCAAAATCATCAGTGCATTCAAACTGTAGGGCACAAAGTCAGGAACAGATGCAGGACTAAAGTGAATTTTCTGGTGATGCAGGATCAGGTTAAAGTGCATTCAGTGATCAGTGTTTTAATCTCATTTTGGTTTTGGTGGTGCTGTGGAGCTCCACCTCTTACATCTGTCACTGATACACTGACTCTGTAAAGGTTTTGATGACAGTGGCGGGGAGATCAATGGCTGGTTATTTTGCTTTTCTGCATTTGTTTATTTGATTTCATAACATAAGAAATATTATCATATTTTAACAGAAAAATTAGATAAGGGATCATTAGCGCTCATACACGGATTCTGTCTCTCTCTGGCATTTCACAACAATTAAAAGCAAACTTAAACACCATCAAAAATCATCAGCCAGTGACGGACTTGCTCCTGGTTTCAGGATGTGATTCAGATTAAAATGGAAGCATGGGTGTATGAGTTTATCCTCTAGGCTGATGAGCTGTAACAAAAACAAACAGGCTGCTCCAAAGTGCTTATAACCTTTTCCCCTTTGTCCATGTATATACTGGGAAACATTACTGAGTATACACAAGTGTGTTTATCTACAGGGTGGGCGAAGATGAGTCACATTCAGTCCAATAAAAGCCAGCCTGTGTTAACGCCTCCCATGCTTGCTCTTCCCCACGCTTTTTCATCTCTCCAAAACTTTTTGGCTCCTTTGTTCTTCCCATATCATTCCTAAACAAGACACCACTACTGCAGTTATGGAGCACTGCCAAATCAAGACATCTACTGTATATCTCACTCACACCCACTTCAAAGATGACCCAATCCTCTCACATCTCCATTCAATTAGTTTTCTATTCCATCTTCCTCAATTCTCACCTCAAGCAGAAACACTTCCTCAATATTTTCTCCTTTCAGTGTCTCGTTTTAATCTGAACCCGAGGCGAGACAATTGTCTCAGACCGAGATGCTGCTCTCTGGTGATTCAGTCACTGACTCATTCAGCTACTTCATTCACATTTCCGGGGCAGCGTTCCATGTTGGGGGAAAAAGTGCGTATTTCACTCTGAATTTGTTTGGATTATGTGAAGCTCTGGTGCGTGTGTGTCTGAGCTGTTTTTCTAGAACAAATATCTGTTAAATAAGTATATGTACAGTATTTCCGAAGAATTTAACTGCTTTTATTTTGCTTTGTGTATAAGAAAACTTGCATGGCCCCTTGTCATTTTTACCAGTATTAGGTGCGTATCCATCCATCCATCCACCTGTTTTTGTGTGCATTTTCAGAAATAAAAAAAAAAACAAAAACCCCCACAGCATAAACGTTTTTATGCTTGGCTGAGGAGGAAGAGTATCGATAAAAACAAAAATGTGACAAAATGCAATGGAAACAGATTTAGCAAATTAATCATGAGACACATGGAGCATGTGACTTAAATGTCATCATCCACTGTAGAGATGAAAATAGCGGCAGATGAAAACAGATCTGTGTGGAGCAATGTGGAGAACTCAATTCACTACATGAATCAAACATACCTCCAGATATAAATGCCATATTTCCATCTTGTTTTCTGCATTCTTTTCACTGTTTAAGGTTTGACTGGCTCTCTTTTAACTGGGAACTGGAAAATTTGCGCCACCACCTGTTTTATCTTGACAAACCAACTCCTAAAATTCGCATAACAGTAGTTGAGGGAAATGTGGATTAATTTGCATTTTCTTTTGTTGATTTTCAGTGCAAATTCAGTAAAAATTTGCACTACATTAGGATGGAGAGCCACTTATTTAGTGTTATGTTTTTACACAATGACCCTAAATAGTAGGGATCTGCTCTTTTAAGGGAGCTTTTGTCTTTATCAGCACTATGTGTCACCCTATACACAGAAAAGTTTGGGGCTACTTATTCAGTCTTTTCTGCTATGTAATAGTTCTCTTCGCTGAGGCACTTTTATTGCCTGCTAATATATCATGTGACCAAAATAAATTGCTGGTAATCATGGCAAAAGCGTTTGTTAATGTTCTGTTTTATTAGGTGCCAAGATGGAATTTATGTGGGTTTGAAGTCTTTATGATATCTGATATCTATGGCGTATGTGATGTGGTCAGGACATATGACCATATGACAGACTTTATACATATATATAGTAGGCCATCTGAACTGACCAGGACCATGACTTTTTACTTGTACTTACTGTAGTCAGCAATAACAACTGGAAGTTAAGAGACAAAACCAGTAATGATCAAAAGGAAAAATGGGGCGGGCTGCATAAGGTCAATAAAACCATCGACGGCGTATATTTCGTCACCTGTGTGCATGTGTGTGGGTGTCCTCATGCGTGTGCACATGTTAAAAACAAAACAGGGACAACTCTTGAAGACACTGCTTTATAGTGTGACCAGTGGTCAAATACTCCACAGGGCACATTTAACTCATATTCATGAAAAATAAAAAAATACAAAAATAAATACAAAAATAATAAACTGTACACTTAACTAACAATCTGGAAGTAACATAAGAGCTGCTCAAAAATCCTCAAGTTCACAAGTGTCTCTGAAGACGACAACAATTATCAGACCATTTACAAGTGTGTGGAAAAACAGCAGGAGACCAGGGCCTACATTAATTCTGCGGTCAAAGGGTGAAAGAACTGACATGGCTTTGCCAGACAGGAATAAAATAATGAGCAGTAATTAAAGTGACCCTTCGTACCCTCAAGAAATCTATCCTGTGTCACTCTGGCTAAAAGCAGGCCTTGTGTCTGTGTGTGATACAGTACTGTGCAGTATATTCGGAGCTCTGTGTGACAGGAAGTGGTCAGGGCCTGTGTCCCTCTGCTCCACACTGCATCGCCGTCTCTATCTGTGCATGTCTACAGCCCAGAAGTCGCTAATGTTGTTTACACAAGTGGACATCTGGAGTAATCAGAAAGCCCATGGCAAACACTCCACATCCTGCCAGCGCAGTAAGAGTGAAAAAGAGGATTAGAGTGAAACTGAAGGCACAAGGCAACAGTGACAGAGGGTGAACGATATGAAAGAGAAACAGGTACGAAGGAAGAAAAAATTGAGGTATGCATGCTGCACTAAGAGAAATGAAGAGAAGGAGAGCAACAGAGAGATTTTTTTTTTTTTAAAAAGATCTTTCTTACATCTTCATCCAGGTTGGTCTGCTCCAGGTCTATCACTTTAAACTGGACCCTCTTCAAAATCTCTTCCAGAGACTCACATGCTTTATAGTCCAGCTTCTCACCTAAAGACATACACGCATACGTCTGGTCAATTAACCATTTTGTAGCACACAGTATCTGGTTACAAAAAATTTTCACCACAAGTGTTGACTATGGCTATGTCAGGTTGCTGTTTTGGTGCTTACCTTTTAGATCTAAGCATTCATTTCGCTGTGTCAGCTCTTTCAGTTCCTACAGAAACAAGAAGAAGCAGTGTCAGTAAAAGCTTTGTAATTTCCCCATGGAAGCAAACTTTGCTTTTCACATGTTGAAACTTTCACATCAAAGAGGAGGCAAGTTGATACATCAGTAATGGAGACAATATACAGATCTTCTGTAAACTACGATAACCTTTTCTGCAAAGAAAAGCATCTGTAGGACACATTTGTTCATCTCACTTCTGGCGTTTCGCGGCTATATCACTGTGCATTTGAGTACCATTGGTAAGTTTTGGAAAGTACTGAATGTGAATGCTGAGCGACTCCCAATGATGGCAATTTTGATAGGAACATTGTATTAGATAGGAGAGAGGCTCTGTCATTCCTAATGCTGATTTTTCAATATGGGTAGCTTTGCTAACTTGGTGAAAAATACATTGCAATTCCTAAAGCTGATTTGCAATAAGAGGATCCCCTTGGTTCGCTGGTGGAAAACTCTTAATATGAAACAGAAAAGCTGGAAATATACGGTTTGCATCAGTAGTAACTTAGCACAGCTTGGATACGGCTGACAGTTTTCAGTAAACTGAAAAATACTTTTGCTTTTGTTTTTAAAAAAAAGCAGTGATTCCTCTCCAGTTTGGTGGGAGACCCAGCCCGTTTGAGAATATAGGAAGACTCCATTTGCTTGATTTGCTGCAAGACACAGTGGAAATGCACATGCTCACGGCTGAGCAAGACTCAGTGACATTAATCAGACCCGGGGCACAAAGAAATGCGGCTTAAATGTGTCTTGATCATTCAAATGTTGAGCCCAGTTCATGTTCCAGCTGATTTTTTTTTAAATGAACATGCACCATCGTCCATGTGTGTGTTCAACCCGACCATGTCATCTATCATGTGATGTAGTCCGAAACCACAGGATCACAGATCAAATGGTGGAAAGTTATTTAACCTCTTGCCCTGGTAAAACGCCCAACCATCCACAGAAAGCCATAAAAACATACAGAGTGCTGCCCTCAAAATTATGTAACAGCAAATACCTCTCTCTAGTTGGCTACCCGACCCATTCAGCATGAACTCCATAACCTCTGCCCTCCTGCCACCACTCCTCTGTGTGTGCCTGATCATATGGAGGCTGGTTTAGTTGTACTGAGGGTTCATGGCCTCCTGCACGACTCAACAGGTCCCAAACACATGATGATGTTATCTGACAAATCTAACATATAAAGAGCTGTATTGTCAAAATAAAAACAGGAGGAAACACTATGACACTAAATAATGTACTGCAGGAGATAACTGTGAAACTGACTGGACCATTAATTTTAGAAAGGATTTCAATTTCAGTTAAATTTCAACACTATTTTCTCAGTATGTTTTGAGAAATATGATGTAATCCAAAAACTGGATGTTCTTCAGCATACTTATGGTGTTGACTTCAAAGACAAGCAGACACACATTTTGGACCATTTAACAGCAAGTCAGTCTTCACAGTCTTACAATTAACTTGGGCACCTGTCAGTGAGAATGACTTTATCCGTGTAAATACCTCTCCGACAGAGCTGCCAGAACCCAAATAGCCCATGATGCGCAGTGTGCCTCTGCATGAGTGGTGGTAAGGTGTGTGTGTGTGTGTGTGTGTGTGCTGTGGGTGGACTACATTAAGCTACTGACTCCTTTTTGGATCTTGTTCATTAAATGCTGTGATGACTTGTGCTATGTTGTGTGGTAACATTCAGGATGTTACATTACTGTACATTAAATATCTGTACAGTTCTGAATCATAGTCTTGTAGACCAATGACCTTCTGCAAACCCAATTTTCTACTAGCCTGTAATCAATGATATCTGATTATATGTGAGAGGACAGGTTGAGATGCATGAGCAAACCTTCCTGTTGCCTGTTATTAAAGGATTCTACAGCAAAGTCCGAATTCAGCAGCTGGATCTTCTAAAAGACGTGACCCGCAAAATTGGTCCTTAGAGGAGCTGCACCTCCTTTCTAAATGGGGTAGTTACAAGGTCCTTGTTAACTTGTAAGTGCAATACAATTGGCGACTGCTTTTCTGGAGTAATGATGCACGTCGGTGCTGGGAAATAGGACAGTGATGTATCCTGATGCCTCAAAATGCTGTTGATGTGTACACTTACATAGAAACTGAACCCACAGTTGTTTTGATGCATGTTATAAACCACCATTGTGTATTGCCCTTAAACTTCAAAAATTTCAAGTTTTTGACCAGAAAGTTTACCATGTGGACAACTAGCAAACAGTGTTACCAGGTTAACGTAAATATATACATACAACTTACATTAACTGTGATTAACAACATATTCAGGTTGCTAATGAGATCAAACCTTGGCATTTATGCGTAGCTTCCATTATTTATACCTTGCTGGCCGGGTTTCTCCTACCATTATAAGTCTATAAATTGCAGTGCCTAAGCCATATGAACGGAAAAAAACCAATGCCAATAGTCTGCTACTGCTCCAGAGAGAAAATATACCATATTGGCCTCAATATAAGACAACATTTTTTTCTGGAAAAAGGGGGTTTTCTTATATTTGAGGATGAGACAGTTATGTGTTCATTACATCAGGTATTCCTTTTGAAGTGTAACTACGGTCTTTTACAGAAAGTGTTATGGGTTGTTTCTAGCCTTATCATGTTGCTAGGTTATTGAGTGTTCAGGCCCCATTCATAGTGAGTCATTCAGAGTTAGTCAGCCCTACAAGTGTTTCGTTAGTTCAGTTTAACCTGCGGGAGTTTCTGAAGGCTGGCGCAATGTGTTCTGCTGCCACGGAGGGAATAAATTCATGGTGACTGAAAAATGAATTTGTGACGTCTCCTGAAGTCTTTACTGCGGATATGACCCAGGAAGAAAATTTCAAACAGCTCTCAGAGAGGAATGAGAGTGAGAGAAGAATAGAATCAGTCAGCTGGCTAGTGGCTACACGCGTTGAGAATGTGACCTGCCTACAGATGTCCGACTGAACAGAAATTTTGGTAAGTAGCCAAAAACTGCTTCATTGTCAAAGGGCTATGGGAAGATGAAAAAAGCTAGATCAAATTACCTCTAAATGAATCACAATCTTAACAGAAATACCTACATATTGGCCAGTCACGTGACATTTCCAGACTTTATGGAAATCCCTTCAATTTATAGCTGAGTGGTCCTGAAGGGATTATGATACTAAGGCTGCCAATCAATTTTGTCCTCCAAATTGCTGAACAGAAAACTGCAATTCTCAGTCACATCTGGAGAGGACTTTAAAATGGCCTGTCAGCCCAATGACATCTTTGGTCTAGAAATGTGGACTTTGGATGGTCCAGCCCTTAAATTGGGACGCAGCCTACATAGCCTCTGAATGGCCTCCCTAATGCGCAGCATAATATATCCGTGTTTTCATATCACAATTGTAGGAGCACAGAACGAGTTGATGTATCTCAACAGATCGGTATATTCTCTGTAGAATATGACCCACCACCAGCCTTTAATGAGAGCATGTTTTGCATATTCACAGAGAGCAAGTTTGCACGCTAGTTGCATGTGAGACATTGCATAATGGGGAAACCACTTGTCCCTGGGGGAATAGCAGCAGGAGAAATGTGACACAAGGCTACCAAGTGTCCAGGTCTTAAGACTCGAGTGGGAGTTACTGCAGAGCAGACATTCAACATGCAGCTGCTAAATAGCGTCCCTTATAAACACACAGGCACACAAACAACTGACCAAAAATGTACATAATCTGTAGGGCCCCTGGCAAGCTGCAACGTGTACAGTGCAGTTGGACTTAATAAAGAAAGCATTTAGAGTAAAAGAGGAAAAAACAGCAAATGACTGAGCTCGTCTTGCTAACCCCCATTTCACTGGCCAGCCATTTGGTCTGACTAGCTTGTTTATTTGGCTGGTTACTGCAAGGATGACTAAGCAGAAATGAGAGGGGGATGTAGTGGACCAAAAGACTACAGTGGAAGGGAGGGATGGAGAGGGGCCAGACATGAGCAACCATGAGCAACAACAAAAAAGCAGAAAATGAGGGAGGGAAGGAGGGGAGAAGGTGGGTCCACTCTGTGATTACCAACAGTCTCAGGTCAGTCAACTCCCAGTGGAAATGTACCCAGAGCATAGGACTAAATGAAGCCCGCAGCAGCAGCTTAGCACTGTGATGTGCATTTCCACAAGTAGTTGACATGTTAACAGAACTTCTCTCTATCAGCTGACCAGATGTGTGGGGATTTCTATGCAGAGTCTATCGAATCACAAATGTGTTTCCAGCTGGGGCTATCTTTCCTTCAAAGTCATCACTCACACATGGAGAGACACCTGCAGGTACAAATGTGCAACGGTCAAGCAGAGAGGCCCAGTTAAGGTTTCATGAGCGTGTGCTGCAGCGACTGAACAGACAAGACAAAGTGCTAATGTGTCCCTGCTGCAAAGGCTAGCGCTGCCAACTCCTATGTCCTGTCAATATGACTACAGGGGAATCGGTTTAGTGACGTGACGTTCCCACTGAAACACAAGCCGGGAGACAGGCACCCATATGTTTGCATAAACACAGTTCTAAAGTATCGGTTATCAGATCCAACATTAAAATTTCCAGTAATGGCTGGGGCCTACACAAAAGAAAGCTCCAAGTCTTTACTAAGAACAGGCTTTTATTTTTACAGGCCATCTTTTCTTTTTATACATTCACATGAAACATATTTAA